>NC_043981.1:14957500-15252500 GCF_902150065.1 Myripristis murdjan
GCTCGTAGTTCTCGACAAAACACGCTGGCTGTGGCTGAATGTGAGGCCGTTTGGTTATGACAAGGCCCCTCTAACCACTAAATTACTCTCCTGTCCCAGTTGCCACACGAGGAAGTGCCAGTTTTATTCAACATCTAGGAGGAAAACACACACAATCTAAATACATTTATACTCTACATGACAGATAGCTGTGGCTTAGAGTATGAAATCTGAAAGGATTCGGAAAATTAATCTTTAACTTGGTGAGGCTAATTTGTGCAAACAGACAAAACAGTAGCGTTTTCATGAATATACACATTTGCTATGTTTATTTAATAAGGAACATCAGTTAACGTTTTTGTACTTTTCACTGTTTTGGAAGTAAAACTTTTGTATACATATTTTAATTTGGGCAAACTGCATTCCAACAACAAAATAACATTTTGCTAAATCTGATAGATGAAAAAAAAAACATACCTTAGCCTTAAAATGCTTTTGGGAAGACCCCATTTGACGTCTCCCCCTTTCATGATTCAAAGTCTAATAAACTGAGTCCTTGTAGATCAGATGCAATTTGTCATAAGGCAAACAGTTTACTTCTAGTAATTGTCTGAATTCATGAGAAACTATTGAGAGGAAGATGAAAAAGGTGCAAAATGCTGAAAATTGTAAGTGCTCATGGTCTGAGGAGTATGGTGCAAGTGCATTTAGGGTGAGTCCACACCACTTTTGCTGTTTTAACAGTGGAAAAAAGAGGCCTGGTTCAAAAGGGTTGTCTCTTAATTAATCATGGGCGTGCTCTGGGCATGCAATGCAATAAACCAATAGGAGCGCCCATTACCTTTAAAAGCCAAGGGCACTTGCACCTTGGCTAAATGATATTATAATGGCAGATTTTCCAGGTAAGAAGGACGGCCTCTCTGCAGAGGAAGTGAAAGTGAAAGTGTGTGAGAAGGCCATCCACAGCAGCAGCAGGATTCCTATGTTGATGATGAGAAAATGACAACTGTGTCGGAAACTATCGAAGAAACTGTAAGCCCTAAGTTTTCCTGGAGTGTAATCTTACAAAATTAAATGACACCCTGCCAATTTAACTACCCATTACACCCAATTGCCATATTCACTGATCTAGCTGATGGTGAACATGAGAAGAAACAAAAAAGGAAATCCATAAACAGTGTTAACAAAGAATCAGCTTGGACGCTTGTCTCCAAAACACATCCCTACCCGACGAAACGCCCACAAGCAACAACTCTTGATAGACAGTGCAAAGCGAGAGCGGTTGTGCTTTGTCTGCATTTTCCATTAAAACATCTAGGTTCCTATTGTTCCTCCGCTCCCACACTCACATAACACTCTATATCATGTCATCCCAGTCTGAGACCAAGACAATAGCAGGGGATCTTGGATCTTGGCTATTGACACACATGCATACACAGAGCACATATACCCACTCGAGCATGCTGGAGACGGCGCACACCCACTCCATTCCTCTCAGTGTGTTTTACTGTTTGCACACACAGACAGTCAGTGGGGATAGTATTTGGCACTATATCTCCTTGATATGTAAGAACAGAGTATCTCGTCTTTTTCCCTGTCTCAGAACTGAGGCCAGAGGTATTCTCCTGCGCCTCCACTCCATCTCCGCCCCAGGACGTTCATTAGATGAACCCATGGGGGGCGAGGGGGGCGTCCCGCACCGCGCCGGGACATAACTCACTGCTCCACGGACCAGCCGACCTCCAGTAACTACGCACCGTTCTCTCTTTTCTTTTCTTTTCTTGTGTCGGTGTCTTTGCACAAACACACACAAATGGCAGACTCTCTGTTTTGGACGGCAGCTGGAACCAATCAGCGTGACCCGGGATTGAATGAAGCTTTGACATAAGAGCTCATACTTTGCTGTCCTGCTGAAAGGGAATCCAACCTGGCCCAGACACTGATCGTCTGTGCTGGATTTATGACATACAAGAACATCGTTTGTTGCTGTCCAATGAAAACTGTGCATCGACAGGAAGTCGGATTTGAAAGGTGATACATGTCGCATTTTTAAACATCGATTTTTCACTGTCAAATTAATAGCGACATCTTGGTATAATTACTATAAACAAATAAGACCATGGCCGAGACAATCGGAAGCCTCAATCTTACACCAGACCTATTGTTACAGTAAGCGTTTCTCAAAATCACAACCATATTTCCCATAAATCCTGTTGCTTCCTGTCACAAACAGGATGTTGCTACTTGTCCCGCTTCCTTGTTTTTATTTGTCATAACTAGAGAAGATAAATACATGATGTTTCTGTTGGCCTTTTGCATCCGCCACTGCCAGAGAATTTCACAGCTGTAGGTCTGTTTGCACTGGAAAAACAGCGCCCTCTTTCTGTTTTGTGCCGTAAAGTAATCCGGTAGATTGCTTTATGGCATGAAAGTCAACCCAGTAACACATAAACGTAAAATCCAGCAAATAGAGGCTGTCTCACTGCACTAATTTGTGCAAAATGAAAGTGTAAATAAATTATTCATGTCAAAATGCCACATATTGCACCTTTAACCCTATAAAGCCTGAACTATGAAAGAATTGGCAGAAAATTCCAATTTTTTGAAATTGAACCCTTTATTTAGTCCTATAACAAAATGTAAAAAAAAAAAAAAAAAAAAAGATAGATTTTTCAAAAAATATGTTATTACATACAGTTTTTCTGTTGTATCATATATGACAGTACTTAAAGTGCCAATGGTATGGTCCAGGGTGAACAGGGAAAGTGTCCAAAGGTATACAACAGTATTTTGGTCAAGTATTGATTAAACTGAAAATGGAATGTGTTAATTGATAACGTGTATCATATATGATACAAATAGCTTTATAGGGTTAAGAAGTAAAGAAAGTACCTTTATGTATTTATTTACATTGTGTTTATTCAGAATAAGCTTGAAATTAAGGACTGCTTGTGCAATAGGAAGCGGAAAATGTCTTCCACATTTTTGCGAGCTGAGTCTAAGTAGCCCTTGCTTCCATCAAACATCTACAGTTTTTCATCGTGCAGCTTTTATTGTGAAATTTGGAAATGAGGAAAAAGTCGAAACAGCAAAGTAGAAGCCGGTTCCTCCTCTCATCTTTGCTGACTGAGCTTTTATTGTGAAAGGTTCAACAATATGTCATTAATAATTGGTTCTCTGTGAGGGATCTGATTTAAAATGCAATGAAGGACAACACTCAAGCAAATATATACTGAAGTAAAAAGAAAATTACTGACTTAAATACTCAGAAAAGTACAAATACACAAAGAAGCCGCTCAATTAAAGTAACTTGAGTAAATGTAATTAGTTACTTTCAGACTCATACTGACAACTTAAACAGTGTTACAGTACTGACACATGGTAGGATAGTGCACACACACACACACACACACACACACACATAACATTCAATATTCTGCCACTCTGTGCAGCATCTTTCACAGAGCCGGTCCTTTTGCTGCCTGATGTGGAGAAAAGTCGCGTTTCCCACCACAGGTATTTCTTTACACGCTGTCGTGTTGTCACCTGGCGTGAAGCGGTGTCTCTCCACGACGCGTCCCGAGTGCGATCACTCAGCGGGCTGACGGGCTCCGCTGCGCTCCAGGAAAAGCTCTCGAGTCGAAAAAGATTAATTAGGTAAAGTGGGGCAGACATCAGTCTCCTCTCTATTCTCTGTGCGCTTTCGAGGGTTGGAGGGAGGAGGAGGAGGAGCGGGGAAGGGATATGATGAAGGTGGGATGAGGGGACAAAGGCCCTTCTTTGAGTTTCTCTGATTTGAATCTTCAATTAATTTAATTTACTGTGTCCAGTGATTGTTCTTATAGTGTTTTGATTGATATGATATGATTTAATTTGATTTTATTACAGTTCAGCACCATAAATAAATAAATAGCCATACTATTCACTTGTCCTGATTGGTCACATTGATGATAATAACTCATTTAAGCATAAGAGAGATTCAGCTCAGTTACACCCCTTGCATTGGCACTAATTCATAACAACTTTCTGCATAATACACAAATCATTTTGTATTATGTCAGTTCTGCAAAACTTTACAGGACAGTGAAAACAAAACAAAAATTCGACTTTCGTTCTCGTAATAATGATAATGTCATCACATAACAAAACAATCAGAGAGACACTGTAGTTACACCAAAAACTAGGTCTTCCTCGAGAGCTTTTCCTCAATATAGAGATATAATTTTTTGCCCCAAAATTCCACTTACGCCCTTCTGGCTCCAAGCGCTCAATTTCACACATTTTGATAACAACTAATTAGAATGTAGTTATGGAAATGAGGAAGCTGTAATTAACAAAAAAAAAAAAAAAAAAAAAAGGCTGTGCTTGTCTTGCAATAACCTCCCTGTGTTCTCTGCAGCCTTTGTCTTAAAAAAAAAAATGGAAAATGGAAAATCAGACGGAGGAGGAGAGGGAGGGAAGCCGGGTGTGATGCTCATCCCTCACTCCTATCTGCGAACTGAGAGCTGCCAGGTCAAGTGTACGACCTTCCTGGTGCCACACTAATGATGTTCCCCCCTCCCTCCTGGACTACAAGGTCAAGTCCCCCCCTCCCTCCCTCCCTGCCCTTCCTGCTTTATCATCCTTCAATCAGGCCCTGCAGCTCTGACGGAGAAGAGTGTGTGACCCGGAGTCCTTAAAAATGACTTTCTCTCAGCGGTTGCACTGCATTTTCGCACAGTTTCAGTGCAGCATCGACATCAGCTTCATACGATTTCAATTAAGTTTCATCGTTTCGTGAAACAGCTGGTATTGGCTGGATCTGAGCGAGCTGATCGGCAGCAATTATAGGAGGAAATAACACAGGTGCTGGTCATAGCCGGACAGGAAAGGGGAGAGCATATTTCATCCTCCTGCTCTGCAAGCAATGATGGTACAATTCTCTGTCTCTCTGGGTGCCCATGTGTCTCTCCCTGTGTGTGTGTGTGTGTGTGTGTGTGTGTGTGTGTGTGTGTGTGTGTGTGTGTGTGTGTGCATGCCTATAAAAGCTCATACATGTAGGCGCATTGCTATCCAATTGTTATGAACCAGTAACAGGGAGAGATAGTGTCAGGCTGCAGATGCTATCTCCCTGCTTGGCTGCCTGTGCATGTATCTGTATACGTGTGTGTGTGTGTGTGTGTGTGTGTATGCATGCATTTCTTTTCTCCTGTAATCTCTCAGGGCAACAGAAATTACACGGTTGTGAAATATTTTTGGTTGTAAGGAGGACATATTGCAGCAAACTGCATGAATATGACATTAAGTAAGGCTTCAGCTCTCGCCAAAATTGATGTTTAAAGACGTTGTGTATCAGTGGGCGGGGCCAGGGGCGGGGCCAGAGGGTCAGTGGCCCCAACTGAAATCTAATTAGCCCCTGAGGTCCCCGTATCCTGTCACTATTGCTTGACGCTTTGCAGATGAGTAAACATCACAAACTATGGCACCTTAAACACTTCAAGTAACTATAGGTGATGCTGCGTTTCTGTCATGTGGTGTGTAAGGATGCTGGACATAAACTTGGCCCCTCTGTGCAAAATGTGGCCCCATTAATGTGGCCCCTGATTGAGATAAATCCTAGGTCCGCTCCACATCCCCTGTCTTCCTCAAAGAGCCACTAATTGACTTGCAGGGGTGTCTTGTCTTCAAAATCTCTCACAAACAAATACTTACATTTTTACAGACCTACAGATATTTTTTGACAGATTTTCCACATATCCAAGCAAGGAAACTGATGTGTGTGTATGTGTGTGTGTGTGTGTGTGTGTGTGTGTAATTGCACGACACACTTGAGCCAATTTCCTCTGTAGCCTGTAAATACCCATTGGCTGCTTTGTGCTTGTCGTTGGTTGGGGGCTTTTTTGGCTCCAGGTTTTTGTTTTGTGATGCTGTTTGATGCTTCAGGTGCTTCGGGACATTTGACGCGGTGCCATTTGCAGGTGAGACGCACAGTTTACAGTTGACAGTAATGTTCCTGTCATGCTTCTGCCTCATGATTCAAAGCAGTGGGAATTCAACAGGGCGAAAGACAGGTAATTATGACAAAAAACAAAGCGAGGATTGGGGTTGGATTATCATCTCAGCCTCAATTTGGTATTTAGCGGAGGTGATTGCAAAGGCAGCAGCTGGTGCTTGGTAAATATAATCATAAGCAATACCAAATATGAAACCATTCATGGAGCTGAAGCAGGAATTTACCATGCTACTCGTTACTGTGACTCGTGACTAGGAGGCACATTACTGCACACGGCCTGAAAGCTACCACAACCACAGTCACCCGAAGCTAACTTATTTTTGGATCACACTGACACTGCATTTCCAAAATGGACTTGGGGTTGATTAGACATAATATTTCAGTTGGCCAGTCATGTGGCGGTCTGCGTAGCATCTGCACTCTGCAGCCCATATCCTTGCCACATGCCGAGACCCCGCTGAGCCGCTGTTGCCCAAAACCGAGGCGCTTTGCACAAAGAGCTGCTGCTACAGCGTCTCTTTGTGAACCTGTGGCTTTAGGCGTTTGACCTAAAGCAACGCAGAGTGAGGGGGTGAGGTCCATATAGAGCCGTGTAATGACACTGTCCGATCACGAGAAAAAGGGAACAGTGTGATTATGAAATATTCACGTCAGCAGGGCACAGCACCAGTCAAAACAATAGGCCTCTCATTTGCCCACCCTCACTTAGTTAGCTGGTGGTGACAAGTCGAGAAAATAAGCTGTCACTGAGAGCAGCGGTGTCCAATCACAATCTGCGCTCTTAACCACCAAGGAAACTGGTTTTATGCTGTACTTTTTTCGTATACTGTTTCTTTTTAAGTACAATTTCATACAATAACAAACAAAGGGCGATATAAAAAAAGAAAACGTCCAAGAAAATGTTCCTGAAATAATTATAATACACACAATTTCAAAAAAAAAAAGAAGAAAAAAAAAACAGAGGAGAAAAGTACACATTATTGTTGTTCTATTACATTAATAGGCTTTTGACATGTGTTAAAAATGCATGGTTTGTGTTATTCTGCATTTGCCCTCAACAGAAAAACAAGTTTAAGCTTACGCAATTTAAAGTTGCATGATGCACACTGGCGCCCCCAGTTGGCAGCTACAAGGAATTGTTAACAATTGTGAGGATTTCACTGCCCAAAAAAAACTGTAACATGACGTCAGCAAACTTTTTTCCTTGTCTTCTTGGCTTCTGGTTTTTCAAAATCAAATCAAGTCCAGCTTTCTCAGGACAGACCGCTCAGTCTTTTTTTCTGTTTTTTTTTTTAATGCATAATTTCTGGTTTTGTGCAGAAGGATTCCCACCAGTGATGATGCCTACTACGAGAATCAAAGGTGCACTATGCAAAATTACAATGGATCGACTGAGACGTGGACCCTTCAGACCCAAATGACAAAAAAACTGGGAATAAGCAGAGCCCTGTCTCCTAAAAACTCCGTTCTCATGCATTCTCAATTACGTTTTGTCTCAGATTATGTTTATAACATATCCCAAAAAACACAAATAAACAGTGTTGCTTGTTTGTTGCATATCTTATGTTACGTTACCATGACTAAGCGTTTTTTATGCCTAAACCCGACCCTTCCCTTGTGGTTTTGATAGTTAAAGTAATGAAAATGGCTAAAATGCCGCCTGACATGATCTACAGAACAGGTTGATTAGAAACATATTTGTGATAAATCATCCTCAAAACATAATTAAGAATGCAGTTTAATCGTATAGGAATGTCATTTTTAGGGCGACAGGATTGATAAGCATGCAATTTGATGGTTGAGTCTGCATGGCTCCCATCGTCGGACCGGCTCACTGACAGATTATGTGCTTATTCAGCACTTTTGTCAGGTGATTCTATGTGACTTAAATTCAATTCTTTGCATAGTGCACCATTGAATTTGCATAGAAATTCAGACATACTTAAAAGATACAACTGATTCTCTTCCTAAAGCTCATACTCCACTTCCAGACAATACTACATTTTAGGATTTACTTTCCTTGAAGTTGTTGGAATGAGTATTTTCGGACTTGACTTTAATTTCAAAGGCTTATCAACAGATATCTTTCCCCCCCCCACAAGTCCCTTTTCTTGTTTTTCGCCCATCCCCGCAGCACAGGCAGCAGCGGAGGAGCTGAGAGTGACATCTGTTAAGCCTTAGAGCTGGATGGCCAAAAATAAAGTTACAGGGTTGGGCCCCTTTGCTGCATTTACAGAAATCAGCTGGAGGACAAATGGTGAGATTCCTCTCCCCGGCTCAGTGGGACTCTTTGGAAACCCACGCGCACACATTCAGTACACACAGATATACACCCCAAACAAGGGGATGCACACACACCTGCACATACACGAGACAACACAACACACACACACGGATGCATGGAAACAGCAACTATCATTACAAGCCTGCTTTAAACAGAAACACTGTGTTGGAGTGCACATCAAGGCATTGATTTTTCTTTATCTTCAATCAACTCTCGGTCAAACTCTGTCCACTCTTGTGATGTCTTGACGTCAACCTTCTGCTGTTTGAGTCTCTCTGGCTCTCCCGCATCTCCACCGTTTTGCATCTTCAGGGGCCTGATCTGGTTAGCGAGCCCTTTGAGCTCTGACGAAGATGGATTTGATCTATTCTCCCTCCCCTCGTCGTGTTCTGCGCACAAAGCTCGAGCTTCGTGACTAATCAGCTGGTAAATCATCTGAATTTTAGTGTCATCTGATGCACCGCCTGCTCATCAGAGGGAGCGCATACCTGAATAATGGCAGAATGGCTTTGGCGTTCTCGAGAGAGCGTCCCGTAGCCAAACTGTCACAGGTTTGATGACCCCCGCGGCCAACACGCGTCCTTGGATGTTGCTGAAATGACAATGAATCCTTATCTCTCTCGCTCGTTGGACGTTGCGCCGGATAAAAGCATCAGATAAATGCCTAAAAACTCCAGTTTGAACAAAGTCAACCGAAACTGACTCTGACATGGTGGAAGCATCAAAGTCGCTCCTTAGATTGTTTGGTTTAAAAAAAAAAAAAAAAAAAAAAAAAAAAAAAAGTCTGATTTCAATATGGGTACATTTCACTTGGCCAAGAGAGTGAAGTTCAGCCATCACAGAGAGGAATCTGGAGAGGATCTGAGATGCTGTTTTTGTTTTAGGAGAACAAAGAACATCCTACTGTACACGCTATATTTAAGATGTCACAACAGCTGAGGGGTTTTCCCCCCTCACCAATAAATAACCACAGTGCTGCTTTTTAAAACTTCATCTTTACCTCTCTGGCAGGGGTCTGAGGGATGAAGGACACAGGCTTATGACCTGAATCCATGTATGCATGCATCCCGGTCTGAGCGGCAATCTCTCAAGGTGCCCTGAAGCAAGGCACTTCCAGAGCCATACTGGTGCATATCTAATTCCACAGTAAGATAGTGTGTTATTTTGCTAAAAAAAAAAAAATACTGTTTTTACTCCCAGTCGGACCTCAGTTTAGGTGTAGGCTGGGCGGATTAGCAGCTATATGGTAACACTTTACAATAAGAGCACAACAATTAACGTTAGTTTACATTAGTTATTGCCGTAATGGTTAATTAACTGTTAGTTAATGATTATTATGGCATTTACTAATGTTAATAATATCTACAATAACCCTTAAATAAAATATAAATTAATACCTTAGCATGAACAGCATTAGTACATGATTCTTAGACACATTAGTTAACAGTTAGTTAACTGTTCCTTAATGATTATTACGGCATTAACTAAGGTTAATTGTTGTACTCTTATTGTAAAGTGTTACCAACTATGTCCTCAACTTTCAGCCATTTAACAGAATTTGAATGTACCTGGAAAGAAATGCATGTAATAATTCCCTTTAAGTGCACGACTTCTAATGGATTTTCAGCCATTTTAGCAAAAATCGTATGCCGGCCATGTATTTACATTTAATGGAAATCCCTCTGCATAGCAATTTTCAAGTATCACAGAGCGTGTTTTTGCATGTTTTGGAATATGAATGCGATTGAATTGGTGTAAGTCCACACTTATGCAACAGATACAATCGTGACTGTTGATGAGAAGGCAAAATGCTCCTTTAACCTCTAACTGCTGATGGCTATCACAAGATAAATAAATGCTTAAAAGCAAGAATTCACTTTTTTTCCCCCCTGCAGCAACACCCCCTCCACCAAATCGCCCTGTTATAAATGTTCCCTCTTTCAAATCACTTCATCCCTACCTCTCTCTCCCCCTCCCCCACGTATCAGCAAGAGAAATCCCCTGTAGTCTCGCATTTGGTTGACTTGCCACGTTTGCAAAAAAAAAAAAAAAAAAAAAAAGAGAAAGAAAAAAAAGAAAGAGAAAAAAAATCAGAATTATAAATAAAAGGTAATGATGCTATTATCATGCTCTCTTACTATCCCGAGCGCCGCGCCTCACCTTTCTATTTGAATAATGATTTATAATCATATTAGTTCTCTCCGGAGCCCTGCTCTGGAAAAGTAAAAAGCTATTATCCAGTTGTCAGCTTCCAGGAGACGCCGCGGGAGATGGAGCGATGATGCCTACACACACACACACACACACACACACACTGTCTCTCTCTCGTGCACACAGACACACACACATATCCACACAAGCTGCTCCTGTTCTCTGTGTTTTCCCCCCTCAGCAGGTGAAGAGACCCATCAGACATCCGAAGCGGACCTGGGTCAAATGGTATTTGCAAATAATTTTGTTGAGTTTGTTTTACCCTACTCGGTGCGCCAGATGGGTGGGGTTTACACCGCATCCGGATACGGTGTCAAATCAGTTTCCAGGCACAGAAAAGAATACAAGAATTACTTCAACACAGCATTATACTGATGTTATACCCCGAATGAGATCAAACATCAGCTTCTATATGAGGTGTTGTAAACAATATCAGTCACATCTCTATTATAAGAAATTAGCTCGGTGACCTTTAAACCACCTGCACCCAAATTGTTCACGGGGTAATTTGACTGCCGTGTCGACTTAGAGTGTGAAAGACAGAAGGTAAAAGAGAACGAGACAGAGAGACAGCGGGGGCACACTGAAGCGTACAGCGAGCGATGCCGGGAGATGCCTCCGGTGAGATAGCGGGGCGAGAGAGAAACTAAGATATCATGCATCGCTGATCAATAGTGTCACATGCTCGGACTAATCCCTCCAAAACACATTTAGAGAGAACATGACTGCCGGGTTATATCCTTATCAGAAGCTGTCGAGAAAACAGGAACTTGTTTGCTCTGCGTCTTATAAAGTGTGTTTGGGGCGGCGACGCCCGGGAGTCAGTTTGTTATTAAGCCATTTTACGACTTCAGGCTTACGAGTGAGGAAATGCATTTTGCTGTAAATGCAACTGCAATTTTGATGTTTTTCTCACTTGACGTTTTTGTCTTAGGCTCTTTGGAGCAGTTAAAAACTCAACGAACTAAAGTATATGGCTATCAACTGGAAAATAAGCAATCCTTTTTTGCATTTGAGGAGAAAAAGTTTCGTTTCATCCATATTTGTGCACATTTTCAGGAGGATGCAGACAAAACGGAGCAGCACCACCGGAAATCGTGACGGCGGTGTAGCCAATAGTTCAAGTGACACTGATCTATGAGCGAGACACGAGGAAGAAATTTTAAAAATGGATAATATTAAAGAAAAAAAATCTCCGTCCTTGTGTCGTGATGCATTTAATGACCGTCTAAAACTCTGCCTCCGCTTATGCCTCTTTGTTGCAGGGTTAGGGTTAGTAATGCTTAACATCCACGCCAACGTAGTGATGGCTATATTGTATGTATTTATTTTTGTACATAAAAGGAACATAAATAAGCCTTCAGACTATCAGGTGCGTAGTGATACATAAACAAAGTAGTTCCACCGGTTAGCAAGCGAAAAAAAGACGGAAAAAGAGAAACAAAGTCAAAAAGAGCATCGATAAGGAATCCTGTGCATCCTCCAAAACATAATTCTTAGTTTTACTGCTCAAAATCTTGTTTCTGGAGCTGATGCCGATCCACCGCTGGCTCGCTCTCACGATGGGGAGTTAACGGGTCAAAGCAAATTCGACTGCAGGCCTGTTTGGACGGGATTAGTTGTACAGGAGGAGGTCAGGTGACGTCGTGTATCACGGACATTATCGGCGGTGTCAGCCCCGTCAGACTCGACCACGTCTGTGTTTTTTATGGACGGCCTTGGCGGGGAGAGCCGAGCGCTTGCTGTTTTTCGTCAAACTCAGGGGTTCTCTGATAAATTTAATCCCATCTGAAACCTACTGTATGGATTATAACAGGCATTTTTCACAAAACCTTTGACCCCTATAGAATAATATATAGGCCCTAGCTGTGTATTTATTTATTTGGATTCCTTTCAGAGAGACATCTGTACACGCTGCTGTGCGATGCTCCAACACTCTAATGTTATGGAGATTTCTGGCCAATTTAAGCGGCATATATCACCGACCGATCTTCAGGAAAAAAAAAAAAAATCAATGAAGAGAGCGTGATGCTGCAAGCTGGTAGCCTCTCTAGTCTCTGTAATGCTGAGAGAACTGGCACTGATTCTAATTCTGTCCAAATGGGCACATGAAATTACAGACAGTCGAGGTCAGTAATCAAAACTCAGATGTCATGTGGGAAACTATTCCTGCACTAGAAGGGCTCATATGTGTAAGATCCCGAACGATCACTTTTAAATGCTGTTAAACATTTTTAAATAGCAAATGTAGAAGTTGTTGTGCTTCATAAACCAATGATAGAAAATTAGCAAAATGGAAATATATTGACATGAAAATATTGCGAATATGAGTGTTACTTTTGAAATGTAATAAGAGATTCCTAGTTGCCAAAGTTAAAAATATAATAAGGAACTATTTTGATGACTTCAAAGTAATGGAACTTACATTTGACGTCACACTTTTTGATTACTTTTCTAACGAATGTTTTAAACTGGACGATAAAGCTGTAAAATCCTAAATACACATGTTTAAATCAGACTGTGTAAACCTCACAACAGCACTCAACACTGGCTATGAAACTTTTAATAAAAGTTCTTCAATCGAACTTGAATTAAGATCAGAACGTTTTGATTTTTAAACAAATCACTAACAGCTACCCGCCTTGACCCGGTCGGCTGGTCGCAGGCATGGCAGACTGGCTGCTTCGGGCTATGGGCATTGATTTGATTGGCAGACGAGAGGCGGGGCAAATCCAAACAAGAGAGCCAATCAAAAACAAGCGGCTACTGCTAAATGAAAGGTGCCAGTCAATAATAGTGGAATCGGGTGGTTATGTAGGCCGTTAACTCAACGGGAGGCGATAAAACATCCGATGGTGGCTGTGTGGTGCATCTATAATCAGTCAATAACTACATTTATACACTGCAAAAACTCAAAATCTTACCAAGAATATTTGCCTTATTTCAAGTCAAAATGTCTTATTTCTAGTCAAAATATCTCATTACACTTAAAATAAGACGCGATCACCTCAGAAGTAACTTGTTTTTAGACAATTTTCACTTCTTTCAAGTGAAAATTCACTTGAAACAAGTGAAAATTTGCTTGTTTCATTGGCGAAATTTGGATTCAAAGATTCAAGGATTCAAGGAACTTTATTGTCATACCAGCTCACATTTACACGTTAGTGGTACGAAATTAGAACTCAGGCCCCAGTATAAGCCTAAATAAATAAATAAAGCAAGGTTAAAAAAAAAAAAAAAAAAAAAAAGCAATGTAAATATAAAATATACAATATATAAGTATGAACAGTATATATCAATTATAATATAAACAGTAAGTATATGTAAATAAATATAAACAGCCAATACATTTGCCAGTGGAACAAGTGAAAATTCATGTGAAAAAAGTGAAAATTAGCTTGAAAAAAGTGAAAATTGTCTAAAAACAAGTTATTTCTGAGGTGATCGTGTCTTATTTTAAGTGTAATGAGATATTGTGACTAGAAATAAGACATTTTGACTTGAAATAAGACAAATATTCTTGGTAAGATTTTGATTTTTTTGCAGTGTATTGTAATTGATTACATGTCACGAGTTACCCCCTAACACTGCTTACGAGTGAGCAGAGTCTTTAAAAGCCGCTGCAAAGGTGACAAGCGGAGTGCAGACAGACAGACGGACAGACGGAGCTGCCGGCTCTGTTCCCTGTGTGAGCTGAAATCCCCGCCTGCAGCTATACGAGGTTGCTAAATAGGTAATGTCCATAAAAACGTCAAGGCGAGGGGTTTTGGGTTCCAGTGTAAAGTGAATGTAGTAATTCAGGATCGCTGCTGGACAGGACAGAGTGAGACCTCTTTAAAGTCTATTTCAGGGGATGAGATCTGAGACAGAGGCACGCACTTACGCAAGCACTCACACACACACACACACACACACACACACACACACACACTCTTTCTCTGTCTGGATCTATCTACCTATCTTGTATACAAGCTCTCTCTCTCCTCTATCACATGTGCACACACACTCCCTTCCACATGCACACACACACACACACATATACATACAAAAGCTGCTTACAGACATCTAATCTGGCGAGATTTACATTTGCGGGCCTCGGCGGCTGGTGTCAGGGTGTCATGTCTGCTGAATGTGATCTTCCATGTCGAGAACATTATTATCCCCCCGCCAGGAATTTAATATGGGATGGAGGGGGTGCAGCCACACCGCCATGGTACACACACACACACACTCACACACAGGTGCCATCTTGCTGTAAAACATATAAGCTTTAATGCAAGCATGTTCGAGATCATTTCTGAATGCTCAATAGATTGAAATTGCAGTAGAATGCTGTAAAAAATCTAAACACGTTAAAGGAATACTGCAATGTTTGGGGCAAAATACCCTTAGTGTAACCCTTACTACACATTAGTAATAATATAGATTGTGTAAATAAGACAGCTTCGGAGTTACTGTAAGATTTATTTTTGACGGAGCTAGGCTAATGAGTCCCATAGACTTCAAGTCTTTATGCTAAGCTAACACAAAGTGCTACCCATTTGAACTGAACCACTTGTCTCAGTCAGAAAAAGGGTATTTCGCCTAAAAAGGTGGAGTATTCCTTTAAAGGAACAGGGAAAAAAAATGTTAGATTGGAAACTTCACCAAATCATGAACCTGCTTGAATGGCCAGGCCGCAAAAAAGGTAAGTTGGAAAATGTCTTTTTTTTTTTTTTTTTGGTCTTTTGGGTAGACTGTTCCTTTAGCTGTCCAGAAATGCAAAGACGTGGGTCAAAATGCATTTTTTTTTAGCTTTCAAGCAAAGACCGGGGCACGTGCATTCACACGCACACGGCCGCTACAAAGCCACGGTGAGCGATTCGGTTGCCTTCGGAGCATCAATCAGCTGTGAACATGCGGCCGCTCTGACCTCGCCTGCCTTCCCCACCTCATTTCGTTAGGGACTCATTCAGCGGTAATTTCTCTACAGGCCCCTGGTGGCCGCCGACACAAAGGCCGGGCCAGCCGCTGGTAATTACGCCATGCAAATGCCATTTAGGCCTATTTATAGGGGCTGGTGTTGTAGCGCTTCAATTGGTTTGGCGTTTATCACTCGCCGCACACACACACATCTGCGGTGCTAAGAGGAGGGGAGGGGAGTGGACAGGGGTCGGGGTAGCATCCATTTTTTTTCCCCCCAGTCAGGACATTCATTTATTGTTGGTCCATTTTGTCCTTCTTTTGCCTGCTTAGTTAATTTTTCATTTCAGCCGATTCCCCTCTCTCTCTTTGTTCGTATTTCTTTGCAGGGATCAAAGCACTGACCCTCCACTTACAGGAGCTTCAAGTCACGTTTAACGACTGGCTTCTTCACAATAAAAGCTTTGCTCATACCCAAAGAGCCTCATTTTAAATTCTAGTACAGATCCAAAAGGTTTCAAAAGATACTAGACGTGTCCTTCTGAATTCCAGGGGAAATGTGTATAAAATGATGCACGAGACATGTAGATATTTTCTATTTGATGTCATGCTGCAATATTGAAAAAAAATCTAATGTTGAAGCTTCGGGAGAATTTTAAGATGAGACTTTAAGGGGTCAAAGTGCACACTTCTAACAACAGTACACAAACAAAACGATAACACAGCAATGAAAGAGCTAAAAACTGCAAAAAGACGGGGGGTTTCTAACAGAAGTGCCACTTTCTCTCTCTCTAACAGCTGCAGGTGCGCCCGCCACTCTTCACCCCGTCAGATCTTCACCCCAACTCGACGGCTACGCCCCAACCCCCCTCCACCCCCTCCCGCCCCTCCTCAGCGGGCGTCTGGGTGTGTCTGAGGGTGAAGCTGCCCGTGTCTCTGCCGCTGAGACAGGTAGTGTCGGCCAGCTGGTTTGAACAGGTGCACAGACGGTGTGTTCCCACCGGACTGAGCCGTGCACTTGGCTGCCGACCAGAGAGCCAGAGAGGGGAGGAAAAAGCCTCTCTCTTTCTTCCTATCTTCTCTCTCTCTCTCTCTCTCTCTCTCTCTCTGTTTTTTACCTGATTAATTTCCCTAAATTTGTCTCTTTCTCTCTCTCTTTCCCTGTCTCTCTCTCTCTCTGTGTCTCTCTCATCTTTCGCCCTGTCATTCCTTCTGTCTGCCTATGGCAATGCAGTGTGTGTGTGTGTGTGTGTGTGTGTGTGTGTGAGCATGCATGTGTGGGTCTGTGCTACCTCTGTTCCGTCCCATGTGGCCCCTCCTTTGTCTTGGCTGGCCAACGTTGGTGGAAAACACACACACACACACACACATCAAAAGTAAACTTATATTCTCATTATCTTATTACTGTAATAATAGTAATGATGAATATGATTATATTACTTCTTTCACAACATTTTACAACACATTTATGATAAAGTTATCATCTCAATAATGGCCAAATGCATTATGAATGAGAATCTGGTAGAAGCATGGATTAATCAAATCTATATTGATAAGGTGCAGCATTTGATATCCTACTGCATGTATACAATACGGGTTCTGATGCCTGCTTGCTTTGGGAAAACATTAACAGAAAGGTGGAGTATATATAACATTTACACTAAACATGCAGAATCACTGGTTTGGTCCTTTAATAGCTATTTTCCAACTGTCTTGCCAGAATGATTGATGTTTTTTTTTTTTTTTTTTTTTTTTTTTTTTTCTGTAGTATTTCTGGTTCTGCAGCCACCAGCAGAGTCATGATTTTTATTGAACTACTTTCTGTTCTTTTCTTGAATCCAAACTGGCCCACGTGTTTGTAAAAACATCTATAATACCCAACATGTCATCACTGTGTTGATAATTGATTGATTTTTCTTTTTTATCTTATAAGATGACTAAGTAATTAAGAGGTATGAGGCAAAAGACGTGACTGGTACGGTGTATCATGTGAACGACAGGGGCGTTTAAACCCATGTAGGTGGAGGTACTGTACAAACTGTATGCCTTCCAAATATTTTCCCCTATAAAATCTCTTTTTTTACAGTTTTCTGGAAGGCACCGCTGCTCTCCTAAACAGTAAAGCGCACATAACGACATGGAAACATGGGTGAGAGAGGGTGCCTGCCGTGCCTCCAGGGTCATTTAAGGTATGAGGTACAGTGTGTGTGTGTGTGTGTGTGTGTGTGTGTGTGTGTGTGTGTGGACTGACAGCTGAAACATTTCACAGCCTCATCACTCTCAGCCAAACATGGATTCCTATAGTAAGGATGCCCTTGTCTGTCTCCTCCCCTTCCCCTCTCTCTCTCTCTTTCTCAGTCGCTCAGACACACACACACACACACACACACACACACACACACACACACAAACAGTGTTCAGTGCAGGAGGCTGATAGGAGACTGCAGGGTACAGAAAACCTCACTTTTTTCTCTTTTTTTATGAGCATTTTGATATTTCTTTTTGTCCACAGGGTCATGAAGGCACATCACTGCCTCTACAATTAAAAAAGTCCACAATATCATTTAAACAGTAGCAGAATAAAACAAATCACTTGACTTCTGTGAAGAAAATTACACTTGATTAAAGACAAATCTTGAACCAAGTTGTCTTGCACTGAAAACAATGGAAATTATCACCTCACAATCAAAATGATTAAAATAATATGAGAAAATAAAACTCAATATTAAACCAAATGGCTTGCTGAACTGTGTATTTTTATTGTTATAAGTGCATTTTCTTCAGTAATTAAATGCACAGACAAAGGTGGCAAGATGCATCAAATCATAACATTCAGAAGGAAATGTAAAATCAAAAAATAAAAGATATACACATAAAATACTGCAATACTATAGAGGGAAAGTACTTGTAACAATATGACCTTTCTTCAGTGCTGAAACAAATGTACTGTATACTGTTTGTGTGTGCATGTATGCACCGTGTGTATGTGTAAATATATGTGTTGCATGTGTGTGTGTGTGAGAGAGAGTGTGTGTGTGTGTGTAGTCCACATTCCAGTCGCTGCCTAACAGTTGTACTTAGCCAAGATGAATGGGAGCCGTTAGCGGAGGGAAATTAGCTTTTTTGGGGGCAGCCTTCTGTCCAACACAGTTCCCACTGCCAAGCTATCTATTCGGCTTCTGGAATTGATTTATTCCCTTCGAACGGCAGAAACACGGAGCTGAGGAGGAGATGAAGAGAGAGGGAAAGAGCCCGGGAAGACAGAGAGAAAGAGGAAAATAAGTAGAAACATGACTTTTTTAATCATTTACATACTTTAATATTATACATGTGTGTGTGTATCAGTGTGTGTGAAGGTACAACGTTATAGCTTGCATGATTTCTCAAATAACGCAAACACACTACAGCATACCGTGTATATCCATTATGCATTTTCTTCATTTTACTGTAATCATATGTTCCTGTCAATCATACTTTTATTATACTTTTATTGTTTTTTCTCTTTTTTTTTTCAGTGCTTTGATTTACATGTCGTGTAAAGTGAAGCGGAAATTGAGAGACAGAAAAGTGGAAGAGAAATGTATGGAATGCAGGAAGACCTGGGAGAGGCAGACACAACACACACACACACACACACACACACACACACACACACACACATACACACACACAGCCACTCAAGCAGTTAAAGGCTAGGTTTGGGCTTTTTTGAAGTCTCTTCCCTTTATCTCTTTGTTAGGGTAATTGGCGCGGCGCAGGCACACCTCCAGGTTTGGGCCTGCCGGCTTGTTGTTGTGGAAGCTGATGCCGCGTTGTTTCAGCGACAGAACACAGAAGACGGACGATAAACTGAGTGGAGATGAAAGAAAAGCGTTGGAGTTTGCACTTTTCTTGGATGTGGGAACAAAAAATCGCTCACGGTCGCCACAGCACCTCCACCGATTTCCTTGGAGAGATCCTCACAAAAGGGGGAATTCAGCAACAGTGACCATAAAGCACCACTCGGTTCTGTAAAGTGAACCCTCTGCAGCACATATCATCTTTGCCTGGTGGGTTTTTACACTGAGAGATGATTGGCGAGTCCTTCCAGTGTGCCATACCAGAGGCAAAAATGTAACCTCCATTGCACAACATTGGATTAGGTAAACTTCAATAGACTTCAAATAGGGAATCGCCTTCAAACAAGCCAAACACATCCTTTAATGAGGATATTAATTTACTTGCAGGCTGCATTAACAGCAGAAAGATGGAGCGTCTGATGGTAATCTCCACAAAATGCAGCTTTAAGGAGACATTATGTGTGATTTGTTGCTGAGCATGTGGACATTTATTTATTAATCCTTTATGATAATGACACTGTTTTTGCCAGTGTTGTGATTTTACTGGTTCTTATGCACACTGGCATGAGAATGGCACATTTGCAAATAAAAGTTATACTCCATCAGCTATCAGTATGCTGAAATATTGCATAAATAATAGTGCTGAAGGTGTGCAGGAGTCTAACATTTACCTGCAAAGGATTGAGAGGGTGACAGATGAGATCTCTCCTTGCCAAAATGTTTCGGTTATTTCCTAAATCCGGAGATATTTGTGGAAATTCTCACACACTGTAAGCTGCAGTGACACATTTAATTTGATGTTTCAGTGCTGGACTTTAATCAGTTTATTTGCAGCTTTTGATCTGCTTGTCCCTCTTTTTTACGCATCTGTCTCATGAAACAGTGTGCAGAGGAGTTTTTTTCTGCTCTGATGTTGTTGAAAATGAAATCAATGCGAGTGTTGACAGTCTTGTTCAGAAATCAACTCAGAGCTGGAAGAAACTGGTGTCAAAAGCTGCCTTACTTCATGATTTAGTCTCAAAATACTCACATTTTTCAGGCATTTCAGACATTTTTTGTGTGTTTTTAAAGGTGCACTACGCAAAATTGAGGACTGATTCAAGACCGTTTAGTCTGAAAACCATTTTCATATTCCTACTTTCGCACATCTTCATCATCACTTCAGTGCAATTTTATATAGTGAACCAGCATCTTATACTGCATCTGCAATCTTGTTAAAGTCTTCCTTACTATTAATAATCCCTGGCATTTTTTTATGAATACATTTCAAGTTTTTTCTGGTTCGTTTTGGAATAAACAGAAGAGGAAGAGCCGGGCAAAAGAGCGCCAGCTTCAGAAACTCAAACTCTATCGGCAGAAAATCCAAGGAAAAGGCCACAGTCCCGCCCACACTGTTTGATTGACAGGTGTTCTCTGGGAAAAGCTGGTACCTCGTCGAGCTTTAGACGTCTCCAGACCTAAAGGCAGGAGCGGACTGGTGCATATGGCAGGTTCATTACGCGGTTCAGAGGCGCGGGGCTCGTCAGTGTATTTTGGTCACTTCACTGATGCCGTCCCGCGAGAGAGAGCCATCGACATGAAGAAGCAGTTAACCTCCTCCAGGACCATGAGAAACTGCAGGGAGGGGGGGGGGAAACGGGAGAGGCCTCCGTGCCTTCGCTATCTCTTTTCATGAGAAACTCGACCTTTGAGTCCGCGCGAGCCCATCTGCAGCGTCTGAACCGGTCCCTCAGGTCTGATCAGAAAAGACGGGATATGACCTCATCTGCGACCCGGCGACCCCAGGAAGTGCTTCAAAAGAAAATGGGAGTTCATCGAGGGAAGCGCGGCACGAAAGACGAGGTTGCTGTTTGACCTCTCGTGGAATCGATGCTCCGGTCTGCCTTTTTTTTTTCTCTCTCTCTCTCTCTCTCTCTATGAAAGCCCAAACCCTAATTTTGTTTTGGCTTTATGACAAGCATGTGTCTAGTAAATTAATAAATGCTTCTTTTTTTTATCATTTGCAGCTGTAATAGGGCACATTGATTCTTTAACACACTGAATTCAAGATTGCATGACCAAGAATAGCCTTGTAATAGCAGAGTTCACTGTTAGCCACTTTTATATCATCACAGGGTTGAGGATAAACCCACCTAAACTCATTTTATCCACCTTTTCATGTGAGGAATGGAGGAAACTCGCAGTTTTAGGATGGCATAAATTCACAGCATGCGTCACTTAAAGCAGTTTCAACCCCAGTTAGTGAGATAAAGAGTGGCTCTATTTGAAAAAAATAAGCACAACAATGCCTTTCTGATGTTATAAGTCATTTTTATGTATATTAGTGAACAATTTGTGATGATTACCACCTGGAGATTATCATTTATACACTATTTTATTCACCATTACGTCACGGAATACTTGTAAATGTGAACACTGTTAAAAATAAACATTCCTCGATCTCCAATTGCTGATTAAAATTGACTTTTGCAGACAAATCAATAGTGATCACCCATTACTTTCTGACCCTGAGCCGATCAAATCAAAACAGCAGTTCAGTATTAAAAAAGCCTCTGATTGGCTGCTGCTGCACAATATGGCAGCACCTGAACTTTCAAAGAGAGGAACAAGTCCACTGAGCAAACAAGCGATCAGGTTGTAAAACAGATTAGAACAGATTATAACTCTCAATCTGCTAGCATCCCCATTCTATACACAAAATAGCACTGAAAGCGTGACATACCTCTCTGAAATATGCGTATAATTGATCATTTTGGCCTCTGAAAATGATGTTTGGCCAGTGATATCTTTTTAGTTTTGCTGACCTGCTCTTGGCAGGTGAGCCGAGTTGACTTTGGACACGGAGCGAGGACATTCAAGGACACTCACTCGGCCAGATTTACTGCTCACATAAAAATAAGGAGCGATTGGGAAATTTTCACTTTTGCTCCACCAGGTCAGAGGTCAGAGGTCGGGGGTCAGGGTACAGAGCAGCAGCCGTGGAGTGCGGTAGGGATTCAGCTAACTAAGACACACACAAAAAACAACAACAAGGAAACAACACACAAAAACAGATGGACACGAGCGAGCGCAAACGCCTCGACCCCGACCGCAGTACCTGGCCGCCGCTTCGCCGATAATGACGGCGGGATGGGGGGGTCGCCGTTAATAGAGCATTATGGGAGCACAGGGACCCAGCGCTGACAGGTGATTTATGTCGCCTCTGACGACTTCGGCCCTCGAACGAAAGCCTGATAAAAGAAGAGCTAGATTGGAACAAGCAGGATGATGAATAGACTACACGATCCAGAGCCTCATCTCATTAGAGAGAGAGGAAGAGAGAGAGAGAGAGAGAGAGAGAGAAAGAAGGAGCTCCAGCCATTTAGCTAATGTAGCGAGTCATTGTGTGTGTCTGGGTCTGTCTGTGGAAGGGTATGTGTGTGTGTGTGTGTGTGTGTGTGTGTGTGTGTGTGTGCCAGGGGACCTGAGCAGCGGCAGCTTGTTCGTGCCGCAGCGGTAGCAGGTTGGAAATTAATGACACACTAAATATATGGCGTGGAAGCTTGACCCCGCATAATGGCGACATATAGGATTAACCTTGGCTGTCACTTGGGGCCATTGTTAGCCCACATGCTGCTACAAGTAAACAGGGAGCCGAGTCTCCAAAGAGGCATTTGTAAGCCTCATGTTGCCGAAAAAAAAAAAAAAAAAAAAGAAAGAAAAAACCCTGCTGATTTATTTTCTCATAGCTTCAGGGGATAAAGTGCTGCATTTAGGATTAAGGGATTCAAAGTTTAAGTTTAATAAATAGGCAAAGCCTGGATAGTCGAAGGGGGGGAGGGATTAAAAGAGATGAATTTTGTGTAAAAAAAAAAGTAATAAAAAATAAAATGGAGATGCTTAAGGATGGCGTGAAGGAAAGCAGCAAGGACAGAGAGGTCAGTTTGATTTTTTTTTTTTTTTTTTTTCCTTGATTGCAGTAGTATTAGGTCACTTTGAGCCAAAATAAAACATAGTTTTTAGTGTAACTTTTGACTTCATGAAAGCCACCATGACATTATAAAAACACATTATAACGCATTTTATTTGTTAGATTGCTCTGACATCATGCACAAACCACTCACAAATAGATTGGGGAATTAAATCATAACCATAACAATTTCTAGTCAGTTAATTTCTAGAGAAATTAAACTTTTGGTTGTTTGCTGAGGAGCCCCTGCAAGCCGCTCAAGGATCCCTGGACGTCCCGGGACACCGCCGGTATATACTTTTATATTTAATTTATGTCTTTGTCTGTATGCTTATGTCTGTATCTAGTGATGTGTTATCTCTGTTTCTCAGTGCACTGCAAAAAAACAAACAAAAAAAAAAACTCCTCCTTCTTATCAAGTCATTTAGTCTCATCTTCCGTGTTAAAATATTGTTTTTCCTCAAACACGTTCGAAAAATCCGCTTATCAACTTGTTTCCTGAGCTTTCCTGAATCAAGTGTCGTTTTCTTGATCCCACTGGGCTGATCTGCCTTATTCTGCCTAGTTGCAACATATTTATACTGATTCCCAGGGACAAAAAAAGTGAAATTTGCATTGGAAACAAGTGGGATTATCTCTCTATTTGAAGAAAAGCAAGATTTTGACACTGAAGATGAGACTAAATGACTTATGTTTGGTCTTATTTAGCAAAGAAATAAAAAAAAAAACATTAAAATCTCCATTCTCTTGCGAGGCTGCTTGGCCTTTTTCCCCCGTTAGAGCTCAGGTTTGGGCCTTTAAGCCATTTCAGTTGCATAACATCGCAAACCTTGAGGTGATTTATACTTTCTCTGCGCTAAAATATGAGAATGAGATGGATGACATCGTGCCAGGCAGTTCCTAGATAACCGCGTTTTCCAAAAGACCCCCCCCCCCCCTCCACCGGCCGAAGCCTCCCGGTTTTTATTGCCATGATGGATTTCCCATTTAGCTTGACCCTATATTCATTAAAACAGGATTTAAGCACGTTAGAAAGGGAAAAGAGAGGGGCCCCTTGGGGACTGTGTTTGCTCTGCTGGGCCCCCCGCCTGCAACACACACTCTAAGTCTCTCTCTCTCTCTCTTTGACACAGACACACACACACACCGCCTGCACCCCTTTGCCTATAACTCTGTGCGACAGGGCTTGTTAGGTGTGGAGGGCGGGAGGGGGGAGGGGAGGGGGGTGGTCCAGGTTTTTATTAGTGGTAGCAGCTGCACTCCTCTCTGGCTCTATAAAAGGTAATTACTGCTGGTGGTAACAAGCTAATTGATTGCTAATTAGGTGAATCAGCTCTCTAAGTGCTGTCCCGTTTATTGACAGATGGTGACAGGCAGAGTGTGTGTGTGTGTGCGAGTGTGTGTGCGTGCATGAGAATGTGGTTATGTGTGTGTTTACTTTGCATGTGAGCTTATACATGCATGTTGCCCCATTTGTGCGTGGCTTTAGGTGGGTGTGTGTAAACATCCTTTTTTATGTGTGTGTGTGTGTGTGCCGAGGTGACGACGACCACAGAGATATAGGTGGGGCTCTTGAGCGGGGGGAGGCGGTGGGGTGGGGTTGGGGGGGGGGGTGCAGGTTGAATGCTATTGGACGGCAGCGGAGCAAAGGGGAAAAAAAAAAAAAAAACATGATTGATTCAACGAGGGCTCGCCGTCGGAGAGGAAACGAGAGTTGAATGGGGGCGGCGCCCAGTCTGTCGCGGCACCCCGGGGACGGTCGGGCCCCCACACACACACACACACCACACACTTTCATATGAGGGGCCAAGCTTGACAGAGGGAGAGAGAGAGAGAGAGAGAGAGAGGAAGAGGCTCGGCTCATCAGAAGGCAGGAGAGCAGGAAAAGAAAAAAGGAGGAGTGGAGGAAGGAGGAGAGGAAGCTGCTGAGTGTCGGCTGAACAAATGGCAAGATGCAAAAAAAACCAAAAAAAAACACATGTGGCCTTTCTGGCACGGCTCTGAATTTTAGTTAAAAGCGTCCTTAACGTAAAACATGTAATTTTGCATTAAAATGTTTTTATTGTCGGGGGGTTAGAAAACATGACATTGTGAGGATCTCTGCGCAGAGATCAGCTGATTTCTCCTGACTCAAACCAGAAGTTTAGCTTTTGCTTTCGCCTGTAAGAGTGGAGCGAGCCAATCAGAGCACAGCCTCAGGTTTTATCCCTCCCGCCCCCGTTTGATTGACGGCCTTCAGCTGCACCTGTTAGGTTAGACTCAACAAACAGCAGTAGCAGTTATGTTGTTAGGATATCGCACCAAGGATTATTTTACCAATCTAAGGTCATATCAGAGGAGATGTAATATAATATGGAGTCAGCAATGTCATGTTAATATAATATGGTGTCAGTCATGGACTTACATCAACTCTACTACTACAGGCCTCCAAAGTGTAAGTTTTTAGCAAGTGATTAAGGATTAAAACTCCATTTAATTACAGGTAGTGACTCTCAAAAAAATACTAAATACTAGTAAATAGGAAAATAGATGCTTTTAACTGTATTTTCGATCCCTTTAAAAGCAGTGAGCAGCAAATTTATGGGGATTATTTCTCATTTTATTTAAGTGTTTGGCCAGACTGTTAGTCATTATCACTTTTCGTGGAGTCCAGGTCCGGTCCAACACCTGATCCAGTCCAGTTCAAAGTCCCAAGAGAGCTGAAGTCAAGTGGAAACCGATTATGCCTTCAAATACATGCAAGACACTCACACATATGATACAAAAAAAGGATATTTGCACTGTTTTGGTGTCATTTGACGTGTGTCAGGGCGAGCAGAGGAGGTGCACAGTGAGCAGGGAGACTTTTCTGCTGGGACCAAGTGCACAGTAATCTAGAGATATCAGAGTTTGCATCTGCATATTTCCATTTTGGCATGGCATATTGAGCTTCTCCAAAGACGATTTGAAAACACCGGTTTCATGTTGCAGCATATCCAGTGAAAATGGGGAAGACGGAGGGTTTCATGTGGCAGAAATGACGCAAACCTGTTACGTTGCTGCCTCGTCTGTCAAAGAAATTTTAATTCTGTTTTTTTCCAACTTTTCAAAAACTTCACATGAAAAAGGTGTTTTCGGATCTCCGCAGAGAAGTGTGTCCCCTTTGACAGCAAGCATCCAGGCTGCTTGAGTGCCCTTGGGCAAAATACAGAACCCTCCTACCTGATGTGACTTCTAGCATCCCAGTGGGGGAGAGAAAAGCAAAAACAAAACCTCCCTTTGAGGATCAATTGATTGTCAAAAGCCCTCCCTAAGTGCCCTTCTTAGATGATACAGAGTTCTTTATCCCTTTTCTTTACACAGACAGATTCACCAATGAAACAAAGATTAGATAATCTACATTATTTATATTTCATAAAAGAAAAATACAAAAAAAAAAAGAAAGATATCAAGAGAATTGGGGGCTAATCGCTCCCCATCAATGACCAGCGCAGCATAACAAATTTGTCTTTAAAGCCTCATCTTTTCATCCAGTCCACTGCTCCACACATCAGCCCTTACATTTATATTTTAAGCCGCTAACCAGAGCAACGTGCTTCCATTCCCAGCAGAGATCTCCTCCAGATTAGTCTGTCCAAAATGCTGCAGGCGCACTCCTGACAGGAGAAGGCAGCATATTACCCCCATTTTTAGCTTCACTCCACTGGCCACCCAGTGCAATTTAGGACTGATTGATTGGTGAGACTGTATCACCTTTAAGGCACATTTTTTGTTTTAGCATTTAACTATATCTTTGAGCTCTTAACCCCCGATGAGCCGAGGTTGGAGACGGAAGCAGCTTCTCAGCCTCTGGAACCGCCTGGCAACCAAGTGTCTCCTTTCAAACTCCTTTAGAAACACACTTTTTTTTTTTTTTTTAAACTAACTCTATGATCTGTATTCTCTTTCCATTCCTGTTGCCCTTTTGAATTTCATTTTTTTCCCTTCATCATTGTTATTTATTACCTATTTGTCTTGTTGAGCACTTTTTTCCTTTTATATTTAATGACGTTTCTCCTAATTTAATGGGGACAAGTGGGTAAACAAAAACTTAACATGATGGCATGTTTTCATTTGGTGCCCGCTGGTGTTTCACTGGGCTCTATTTGACCCCAGGCTTTTTTTTTTTTTTTTTTTTTTTTTAGCTGTATAATACCTAATGTGACATTTGCGGGGGAAAAACATGATTCCCACAAGAACTTTAGTGAATAATAAGGGATGAGTGGGAGAGGTTATGTTTTATTTAAAGGGCCATTGAGGTCAACAACAAAGAAACCTGGGTTATGATCTTTATTATAATAATTTCCAAGAGATTTAAAAAGCTGGGGTCGAAATTGATCCCAACTGATAAAAAGTGTACATTTGCAGCAAACAGGAGGGATAAGATTTTTTATTATTTTTTTTAATTATTATGGTTACAGATCTCAAATATTGCAGTGAGGAGTGCATGTGTGGAAGGCGCTACATGAGCCAGCCTCAGCGCCTGGGAGGCCTCTGCGGGCCCTCCTGCTCGCTCCTCCATCGCTCCTCGGAGGGGGAAACGCAGCCGGCGGGCCTCTAGAGTTTCCTCTCTGATGGCATTTGACATGCCCGTTTTACGCCCGCCTGCTGCCGTGTCACAGTGGGTGGCAGGGCCAGCCACACCAGTTGTTTGGCGATTTACGGCCCTCGGGGTGAAAGGTTTATTGGACCGGACTAGTTAGTGCAGGGCTAAAATAAGGATTTGGCAAAGGCTGAGGTGGGGGGCCCCCCCTTCCTTCTCAGCGCCCTTCCTATCCTCCGGAACCACTGCCACCTGCCCAAGGCTCGCACTGAAACACACACGCACACTCACACACACACACACACACACACTTGTCTGTATGAAGAAGCACATTAGCGTGTCCTGGTCTCAGACACATACCGATCATTCTGGGACTTATTTTCTCACCAAACATGAACCGAAACAGCAAATCACATAATAATAATAATAATGATAACTCATTCATTATACTCTACACAAAAAGATGTGTACATGTGTGTGAGTCAGAAGATGCTACATTTTATTGTCAGACGATGATGTTCATGGTGTTTTAGATACTGATGTTGAACATGATGGCGAAGATCGTGGAGGTTTGTCGATGGTGCCTTCAAATGCTCCTTGTAAGTTCCAGTTTTTTAAAAGTATAACGCGTTGTTGTGCATTCAAGCTTTCAAGCAACATAACAACAAAATGTGTGTTGTAACAAATGTCCTTAGTCCATAGTCGACAATGTGCACACATGGACACGTTACTGTATACTGTATATCACGTCTGTTTTTGTTAAAAATAAATAAATAGATATAGATAGATATTTATAACACACATTAACACATCTGCATAAAATTCTGCATATGTACAATGTAAACCTTTTTTATTTTTGAAATCAAGTACCACAGCTGTGTTTATTCATTCAGTTAAATAAAGAGCCATGAGTTGTTCCAGTTGAATTACAAGACAAGACACAGGGCAAAACCTCGTGACCTTCGTGTTCAGCGCCCTCTAAACGTCACATCTCAACAACTTGAGTGTTTGAAAATTTCCAAGTCGCATCCACTGCACCAAAAAAATCCCCATTTTAACAAGTCATTTAGAGATTGAGTCTTAAAAATCTTATTGTTCTTCAAACCGTTGCAAAAAAATCAACCAGCAGGGTGAGATAATCCCAGGAATTATATGTTCAAAGAAGGGAATAAGGCAGAAAATGACGCTCGGTTCAAGTTGATCGGCATCAGAAACAAGACTTCAACGCTCCATGTGAGACTAAACGCCTTTTGAACATCGTGATTCATCCCCTGGTGTCGCTCAGCTCAGGATTCCGGTATTTCTGACAGCCCTCGAAGGCAACATCGGTGACAACTTCCTACCTTTGCACCGCATGATAAGGCCGGCGGCGACCTTTTTGACCTTGCCCTGCTCCCTCAACACGCCGCCGTCGTCGGACCACCACACAAGGCTGCCCCCCCCACCGCTGCCCCCCCCACCCTCACACACACACACACACACACCTCATGCTTTCTTACTTTCCCTCCTTTTCCTTCTTTCTTTCTGTCTTTCTTTCTTCCACAGAGCCTGCGGGGAGCGTCGCAGTCTAGACGCGGCGGGTGAAAGGAGACGTTCGCTCTTCCTTTTGTCCGACCCCCCCCCACCTCCCCCCGCCGCCCTCCTCCTCCTCCTCCTCCTCCTCCTTGCCCCCCCGACCTCCAGCTCCTTCCGTCTGCCCTCCATTGTGGGGGAACAATATGGTGTCACTGCCTCTTCCTAAACATGTTGGGGTATTAAAATCCCCCTCAATATGAGCTGCAGGGGCGGGGGGGGGGGGGGGGGGGGGGTGACAAAACGAGAGCCGTCATGCCAACAAACACACACAAACACACACATACACACACACTTTGACCTATGGAGAGAGATGGGGGGGGGGGGGGGGGGGGCTATCCTGAACCCATTTGTGTCAATCAGGCGGAGTTCAAAAGCCAGGAAATATTCCCTCACACACACACACACACACACACACACACACACACAGAGGAGAGCTAAACTTGGCTGCACACTGAGCGTCAAAGATGTGTCAGTCAAAACACATGGCAACCAGGGGCCTTTCCGTGTGTGTGTGTGTGTGTGTGTGTGTGTGTGTGTGTGTGTGTGCATGTGTGTGCATGTGTGTGTGTCTGGGGGTCAAGTTCCTGTGAAAACACTAATCCCACCCAGAGATCCTCAACATGCCCACCCATCCCAGACCCTCACACCACCCACCCACCCAACAACCCCAACTCATCCACAGATGGAGCCAGATCTCTCTCTCTCTCTCTCTCTCTCTCTCTCTCTCTCTCTACACCTGAACAATATGAGTGAGAAAAAAAAATCAACTTGCAATTATTTTTACAGATGTTTCGATTGCAATATAATTCACCGCTTTCGTGGATGTGACCATTTTTCTCATCCTAATTTTCATTTTCACTGACGAAAACTTAAAATTGTGATAATGTGATTTTTCTGCAGCAAACAAGCGTGTTTTCTCACATCTCTGCAGCACCACAATACACCATTTATGATACTATTTTATCACATTTTGCCGGGGCGAACCGGAGCAGCCGTGACTGGGATGCTGCCCGTGGCCACACACGTAACTCCTGTGACATTTTGATTCGTTTTTTCAGCCTCAGTTCAAACACAGCGTCGGCCCCCGGAGGCCCCATGCTGCGATTTCAGCGTCGGGCATGAAAAGACGCATCAAAGTCCAAACTTACCCACCTTCCTCGCCCTTGGAAGGATTTCTGTCATCATCTTTGGAGCTGCTGTCATGCCACAGATTGCCATAAATGATGTCGGCGCTCCACACTTGAACTCGGTGTGTTATTTTGTGCGTCAGTCCTATGCACGATGAATAGGGGAAGTGATATTTAGCAACGTGCTGCAATTCTCTCCCCTATTTAATCCAAGTTTGGTTTACAACATCAGCAAATGGTGATTGTTTTACACATCTGAGATCGGTAACTACCACTGGAATAAGTATCCAGGTCTATAGTAATAGGAATTAATTGAGGAGGGGAGGCGTTCTCTGACACGGGTACAACACAAATGGAAAAAGAGGGAGACGAGGTGGAGGTTTTAAAGAGAAGAAGAAAACCAGGCTTGTTTTCAGCTGGATGCCCGTCCAGTTTTCAAGTTTCGCAATGATTTCTTAACCCACACAGGAGCAGGTCGATTTCCAAACGAACATGAAATTGGTGACACAGGCTGCTCGCGTCACGTTGGTGCAGAGTGTCTCATTTTCTGCACGTTTTACTCCCCTTTTGAATAACGCCGTCTACCCCCCCCCTTTCCGAGGGGTCCCTCCGCTGCACAGAGGAGTGCTGCTGTGCACGAAAATGCCTGCACACACACACACACACACACATATATATATATATATATATATATATATATATATATATATATATATATACACACACACAGAGAGATGCATACACACCCACTCCCTGAACCCTGACGCGTCCCTATGCTTGTCTGCTTATCGTTCTCTAAAGACTGCATCACACACTCACACACACACACACACACACACTCTTAAACCCGGCATGTACACACACACACACACACACACACACACACACACAGGAAAGATAATTTATTCAGCAGCTCTCAAAGCCTCCTCTGCAGTGACCCAGGCAGACAATAAAAGATCCCCCACAATGGAAATGTTAATTTCCTCATTATCAGCCCTCTTAATTATTTGTTGTGACAGATAATTGTATGCAGGGCATTTGATATCAGCAATAACCTTCTGCCTGCGTTGTCAAGGGGGCCTTGTCGCCTCTCCCACCCCCGAGCATTGCCTTTCACGCAGACAAAGAGCGCGGAGTGTGCGCACATAACCTTTTCTAAGCTCCGCGCCTCCTCTCCCCTCACCATAATAGGAATAAATATTATAGATTAATTAATCCGTGCTGATTATAATTTAATCACTTCGCCTCCCGGGGTCACTGTATTATTATCCCACTTAGTACGTGGCTCGTACACACACATACTGAAGACACACACGCGTGCACGGGCGCGCACATGCTCGGAGAGAATGGCATTATTCCAAGCCCTGAGTGAGGTGAGGCGAGGTGCTTTTTTGCGGCTTTTCCCGGCTTATTAATTACCAGGAAGATTGTACTACAAGGCTTTGGGTGTTTTCAACATTTATACACACTTGCAGAGGCATGGGTGCACACGTGCGTGCGGACACACACACACGCACAGGAATACAGCACAGAAGCAGAGCACTAACACACAAACCACACACAAAGTATTGCACAAGGAAAACTAATATACGAACATAAAGCATGCCCTCATACCAGATCCATGTTATGTCATATATGTTACACATAGGCGGTTCTACGGGGTGGCAGGGGGTGGCAGCTGCCACCCTAGAAAAATGCCTTGCCACCCTAGTTGCCACCCCAATTTCAGACAATTTATTTATTTATTTTTTAATTGTGGTTGTTCGGAAACTCGCTGTTACGAGACTCAAATGTCCGAGTGCAAGTAAATGCAGCAAAAGATGACACCCCACTATTTAAGGGGTTGATAAATAAATAAATAAATAAATAATTATTTCTAATGCCACCTTTTGGTTTTCTATTCAATGCTTTACTCATGTACCACAATAATAGAATGTTTTTGAGTTAAAATATCCTCATTTGGGGGTTTTCCAAGCAAATACTGATATATGTGATCGTTTGGTATTAAATCAGCATATATATTTCTGCCACCCCTTAAAGTCTCCATGCCACCCTCTTGCCACCCCATGAATATTTGTCTAGATCCGCCCCTGATGTTACATATGTCATCATACATGAACCAAACAGGCATTTCCCCTTTTTGGATTTGATGGCCACATATATGTCTCACCCATAGATGTCAAACAAACACATGTAGCTTATATACAGTATGTGCATATATGAAAACAACATACCGTGCATAAATGGCCATACATGTGCATCCGTACGTGCACAACACACAACTCAAAAAACTGGAAATGATGTTTGTACTTATCATATATATTTGTCATATGTCCATATCAATTTCCATATATGCAAATGGGCCAAATTTGAATATATTTCTGTATTAATGTACTATTTCTGTGCATTTAAGAGTCTTTAATAAGGACATATACGCCATATAAGCAATCCTACATATGTGCATGCATTACATTTCCGTATTTTTTGAAGTAATTTGGGGTTTTGTGAAAAAAACAAGTAAACAAGCCACCATACAAGTCGTCAGGTTTGGATTTAGCGAGTCAAACTAAATGAAAAAACTGTCACTTAAAAGATAGTGGAAAACAAAATGCTGTCGACTGTACAGTGCAGATTGGGAATATTGTCACAAAACAATTCCTGGTATTGAGCTGATTGAAGGGCGGCGTGCGGGCTTTACCACCATGACAACCAGCTAAGGTTCAGCCGCCATCATCGGCTGACCCTGGAGAATGTGAAGGCGTGCATTTAAAATGAGACGATGGGTGCGTTGGGTTTATCGCACAAGGTGTTCCTCTTTGCTTCTTGTGCTTCAAGAAAACGAGAAAATTTTGGACGTCCACTGGCGAGGAGGCGCGGCGCTCCTGATTCGAATTCTGGATGGGATGGCAGACGCTGGAAAAACACACCTCTCTGTCAACAAATCTGCACAGAACAAAACAGAAGCTCCTCGCGAGCTAATTGAAGGGTGGCTCGCGGCCTCGCTCACACAGAGGCTGAGCCGAGCGACATGGGCAAGCGCATAGTTGGCCAACCTGGAGAGCTCCGCGGTCGAAACATCAATCTGATATCGTGTCGGGTCTAATTTGCTGCGCACCAAACTCCGGGGAGCAGAGGCTGTTTGGGATGGAAAAGCAGCTATTTTTACTTAAGTACTGCACTTAAGTTTTTGAACTGCGTGTGTTTGGAGGATTTCCATTTTATGGAATCAACGTATCAATTTCACATCTGGTCTGCACTGTTTCCCCTCTGTTCTCACGCTCTGGACATCTTCCCCCGTTTGCACTGCGTCACGTGACCTGCACATTTTTACATGCACATGAACATAATTTCTGCATATGTGCCACATCAACCTGTACATAACAGCTCTGCTCATGTGAATAGTCAACAATGCACATGTGCACACGTGGACACGTTACTGTATACTGTATATCACGTCTGTTTTTGTTAAAAATAAATAAATAGATATAGATAGATATTTATAACACACATTAACACATCTGCATAAAATTCTGCATATGTACAATGTGAACCTGCTCATGTGAATAGCCAGCAATGCACATTTCCATGTCCAGATGCATTTCTCTTTATATAAAACTTTAATTTGTTTTGGGTTTTTTTGTTTTTGTTTTTTGATAATATGTACAACAGAAAATGCACATAATCTTTGCACATGTGTAATGTAAACCTGCTAATGTGAAGAGTCTGCAATGCACATTTCCGGATGAATTTCTTAATTTGCATTTTTTCATAATATGCATAGGTTACTCAGTATGTGCTCTTGTTGTTGTTGCTTGTTGTTTTATTATCAACACTGTGTGATTTCTGTTTGTGTCTTTTAACTGCTACAAGTCAGTTTCTCTACAGGGCTCATTACAGTGTCATCTAATCTGATTTAATCCGATGTGATCTAATCAAACTTAATTTTTCACCTCCTGTTTACTGTGTAAATGACGTGTACTACAACGTCAACTCACTGGAAGCTATCAGGCTGTTTTTTGGGGGGATGGGAGGTGTGGAATGTAATTTGACGTGAGAGTTCAAGAGCTGTTTGCACTCTGAATATTTCAATTTTAGGGAATCCAGACATCAGTTTTTATCTTGTCTGTGGTTTGTATGGAGTCAATGTGAAGTGTGGAGGATGAGTTACACCGTGGACAGTCTCAAACTCTCACTAAGTGTTTAAATCTTGTTTTTCCTCACAACAAGTGTTTTTTTTCCCATTTGGATGAGAGAATTCTACTAATTTCCAGTGCTAATCAACGTTTATACTGAAACAAGTGAAACTACACTGGAAACATGTTGGGTTATCTCACCCAACCTGTTTCTAAAATAAGATTTTAAGACTGAATATGGAAAATTATTTGCACTCCGCTGTCAAGACACTGAATTTAAGATTTGGAGCTTCATCTTTTTGCTGCTCTGATTGTTGTTGTGGGTGAGTGTGTCGGGCAAATGCCTAAAATGAGAAATGAAAATTCATTCACACACGTTTCATCCCCGTCTGAAGAGCAGCAATAACAAAACATCAGTTTGAACGAGTTGGCAGAGTCGTTCCGTGTGTGTGTGTGTGTGTGTGTGTGTGTGTGTGTATGCGTGTGTGTGTGTGTGAGTGTGTGTGTGTGGGCTGCAGATTGACAGTAAAACACACATTCCAAAGCTCCCCCCCAAATGTCCACATGCGGTAATTTAAACCCTGCATACAGGTGCAGCATGCAAGGTGTCCCTCTTTCTCTGCACGCACACACACACACACACACACACACACACACTCACACACACACTTGACACGGTCTAAAGCGATGTTAAACCTCTTACATTCTACACATGCCTTCCCTCACTTTTTTTTCCCCCCTTTCCCATTCAACTGCTGCTGGTGTCCATCTTCACACACACACACACACACACACACACACACACACACACGCAGGCTGGCAGCTTATCCTACCTCCCACATGTGTGACAGGTGTCAGGCCCAGTGGGAGCATTTACAGCTCTCCACTCCGTGACCCCGAAGCCTGACGACGATACCCCTAAACCCTTGACCTTTGACCCCTGCCCTCTGCCTTTTGCCCCGTCGACCTCGCCGCACCTGCAAGTGGCCGGCGGCGCTCCAGCGAGGCCGAGTGGAACCTGTTGCCTCGCAGCTCCACATGCGACCGTGACGGGGCGGCGGAGTGCTCACGTTAGCGTTTCCACTCCTCAAACTCCCGCCTGGTTTCTCCTGCAGGCAACAGAGTTAAAAAAATAAATAATAATAATAATCTTATATCTCAGTTGAAGATAAATGAAACTATAAGAAACAACATTTCATTGCCATTAATATTTTTTTATACCATTTTTATACCATCACCCAATTAAGGCATCAACTGGAAACACAAAAAGGACACAGGACCATTATTAATGAATGAATGAATTCCTTTATTAATTAATTAAATGTTTTTTTTTTTCTTGATACTTTCAAGATATTATCACTTTCAAGGCGCTGGAAAAAGCTTGAAATCACTAAAAGGACTTTGGAAACAGGATATAATCATATTTAATTGGTAGATTTTTCAGTTTTTTTAAAAGAAAAATAGGATTTCTTTACTCCGAGGTCTTCAGCAGCACATGAGCGTGCAGCACAAACACTAACAGGCAACACACAACAAATCACACACAGCGCCAAGTTTAATGAAAATAACGTCTATATCAGCCGGTATGTAAAGAGGGGTAATTACTGTACGTGTTTTCCATTTGATTGCAAATCGAGCTAAACTTAATTATGATTTGCGATGATCAGCATGTGCATTTTGTGTGTGTGTGTGAGAGAGAGAGAGAGAGAGAGAGTGAGACAGAGAGAGAGAGAGATTCCCCTTCTCTGTTTCCTCAGCGAGGGCTCCCCAGTGTGTGTGGGTGTGAAGTGAGTTTAAAGAGGATAAACACTCCCTTTGACTCTCCTCATTTCCTCCACAACCCCCTTAAGTTAATCTCCATACACACGCACACACACACACACACACACACACAAACACACACACGGCGGGTTGGAAGTTGACCCTTGACCTGGACAGATTTCACGGATTATCCCTTTTTTGTCCCAGCGTCGCTTTTTTGATCCAGTACTTTGCCCTTCGTATTAAAGAGAGCTCCCCTCCCTTCTCCTTTTCCTTTTCCTTTCTAAAAAGTCAGACTCCAGCTCAGGGTTTGTCAACAAAACCTGCGTTTCCTCAGTCGTGCAAACAAAAGAAGATGGAGAAGGGAAAAAATAGACGAGGAGAGGAAAGTAAAAACATAGAATGGACAGAAAGAAATGAAGAAATGAAGAGAAACACTTTTAAAAAATGTCCATCTCAGTAGGTGATTTAGTGGAAATTCAACCATGAAGCTCATTTTAATGGCTGCAGTGTCTAGAAACGAGGCAACATCCCAAAACCAGCATCGAGAAAAATTCCTAAAACAAGTCAGTTTGCGTTGGGGAGCGAGCGAAATCAGCCCCCGCTCCCTTGTTGGCAGATGTTTTCACTTGTTTTAAGAGGGGGGGGGGGGGGGAAATACGATTTTTAAGACGAAGGGATAATGTTTGCCATGCAGAAAGAGACGAGAGAGGAGAAAAGATGAATCCGAGAGCGGAGAAGAGGAAGAGGGGACGAATGAGAGGAGAAAGAGACAGAAAGAGAAAGAGAAAGAGAGAGAGGGGGGAGGAAAGGGGAAAAGAAGACAGGCAGGGGAAGGAAGGAGGGGTGAGTTAAACGCAGCGGGGCTTTTTTTTTCTTTTCCTCCCCCCCCTCTCTCCTCCTAACCTTTGATGTGAACAGATTGCTTCCAGGGCAGAGGGAAAAGCCATTTACCCACCATATATTCATGTCACTGGTTAAACAGTAGACTTAGGTGGAAGAATGGAGATTAGCCGCACTCTCAGCATCTCATTACATCCTAAAGGAGCCCATTCAAGTGGGTTTTAACAGCTGTTTTGCGCAATTTCCCCCCTCACCGAGAAAAAGAAACAGTCACACAAATCTTGAAGTAACACGTTTTTGATGTCTGAGTGTTTTTTTTCCTTCAGAGTGGGGCAGCAGCCGCAGACAAACAACAACAGCGCGCCGGAAGAGCTGATAAATCAATTGCATCCGGCTATAACGCGGGCCGGCGTGAGTGACATAAAAGCTAATAGGAGCTTGTTAGCTGTCAATCAAAAGGAGTGGGGGGGGGAGAAATGAGTGCATCATTGTCCGTCGCGGCTGACCCTCCCCTCAAACTGTGAGTGACGCATTGATTGGACAAGGCCCTTCGGATACGACATCTAATAGGGCCTTGTTCGCTGTCAGTCAAGAGGCGAAAGGACACATCGCTGACTCAGGGTGTTTCTGTGTAATAAACCAGGCTCACATCCACCTACTGACACTCAAACACCCACTGAATTAAAGTGTTTTTTGAATTAAGAGTCAGACACAATGCACTTAATTTCAGTGGGTTGCAAATTTCATTGTAAGCAGGTTATTAATTAGCAACAAATCGGAAATTTCTTTGAAAATGCCCCCAAATTTATTTCAACATTTACCTCAAAATTCACTGAAAATCCAAATTTTGGCTTTTGGCGGTCACCAAACTCATTTTAGATGAAGATTTCATGTAACGTCAGGTCTGTATTGGAGTTTGACAGGAACAGCATCACATAAAAAACTTGAATCAATTAAATGAAATCACTTGGAGTGTTCAGAATGAGTTTGGTGACACAGTAAAAGTAAAGGGTGCAGTTTTCAGTAAAGTTTGTGGTAAATTTTGACGTCATTTGGGAGTAATCAAAGATTTGGGAGTCGTCAAAGAAATGTCAAATGCATTACTGACTAATTATCACCAGTTACCATGAAATTTGCAGCCTGCTAGAAATGAAATGACTTGAGTCAAATATCATTTTCTTGATCCTAGTGGACCGATCTGCCTTAGTCTGCTTGATGGAGATTTATTGCAGTACACCAGAATTTTTTTTTTTTTTTTTTAAATTTTATTTCATTTCATTTTATTTTATTTTATTATTTGCATTTATTTAATAAATTTATGTATGTCTCTTTATTTTTTTTATTTTATTAGATTTTTTTAAACTTTTTTTTTATGATGACTTTTTGGTTTTCCAGTAGTGATTAAATGCAACAAATTACTATATAAGCTCCGGGAATAATAGAGCCAATATCAGTCTAAGGAAGAGGTTGCTGTCCTTTAAATGTTTACAAGGTCATTTATTTAAAAAGGAACAATGTGCTGCTAATGAATGGGGGAAAAATAAAAAAATAAAACACAAATAATCCAGATTTAGCCATTTGGGCTGATTTTAGATGATGCCCAGGAACCTAAAATTTAAGATACCACATGCAAGACGAGTTATAAATAAATAAATAAATAAATAAACAAACAAATAAATAAATAAATAAAATAGCACCATCAGGTAAACAGACAATTGCCAATATAACACAAATCATAGTAACAAACATCACATCTGCTACAAGAGCAGCTGATCTTATATCTTATGAAATCAGTTTTGGCGATGCATATAATGTGTCGATAAACGTCAGGAAGAAACTGCATTACCCAAAAATTAAATTTATCCTCAGAATAATGGACAGTGTATTACTTTGCCTGGGTAACCAGCCTAATCATAAGTTTGCTGATTTCATGCCTTCTAGTCCAAACTCACACACGCGAGGAAAATTTCAGCATCATAAAGATAAAAACAACAATAACAAAAAAAAGTTCTCCTCTTCATGGCGATTCCTGTGCAACATTTGCGAGATATCAAAGACCTCTTGCTGCTCCGAGAGACATGAAATACAGTTTTCAATTATCTTTTTATGACATTATGAACTGCATGTAGAGAATAAGTGAATTAATTTAACAAGTAAAAGCTATGTCTATAAAACATGCCAACCTTTTAGTGCACAAGTTTCTGATTTAAAAGTCAAACAAAACACAAAACTAATGCAATCAAGTAGAGCAGATGTTGCCCCGGTATGTGTGTGTGAGTGTGTGTGTGTGTGTGCATGTGGACAGTGTGTATTTGCTTGCTATATGGGAAACAGCACAATAAAACGAAACACAAAACAGACCGGAACACATCAAACTACTGGCCAGTCCTAAAAAGATGAATGTGTTCTTTGTTGGTTAATCTAAAGTGAACTCTACTGCGATTCAGGAGAGTGTGTGCGTGCGTGCATGCATGTGTGTGTGCGTGTGTGTGTGTGCGTGTCCACACATTATTGCGAAGTTCCTTGTGCTTTGGCAAGGGGTCTGCAGCACTAAACTAAACCTCGACTGAACCGTTTGTCTGATTTTCCCATCAAAATAATGAAACGTGATCACGGAGCGCTGCGCTATGCCAGGGAGCGTCCAGGGTCCACAACTGTCAAGGCAGACTTCAAAGACTTGTGGCCCTTCTGCACTTCGCCTGCCCCGGCCTCGCTGGCTGACTGGCTGGCTGGCTGGCTGGCTGGCTGGCTGACATTCCTGGGTTGTTTCTGCTGCTTTTTTTTTTTTTTGTGCCCCGACATGCAGCCTGTACCTCTTGAGAGCAAAATTACAGAAGATATTAAAGAGCGGGGGGAAAAACACAAAGAGAGAGCCAGAAGAAAGAGAGTTCAAGAAGTGATTGGGAATAAACGCAGGCCAATGGTGCAGTCAATAATCGAGGTAGAGACCCCGAAAATGGCTGACATGCGGATGATGACACCTGCTGCTGTGATAATGGCAAACCGACCGCGGACGATTGCGGTCGTGGACGCCTCAAAGATCTCGTGCGCAATTTTTAGACCATGAAAAAAGCAGCTGGCATCAAGTGGTTGGCGGAGGTGAAGTGAGGACCCCGGCGGATGAAAAACACGGAGTAAGCATGTAATTTGATCGCGGAGACCGTGGTTTTCATCACTGGCCGGCTCATGCCTGAAAACTGAATTTTTTTGCACAAGAAAGCATTTTGCGATAAGATTTTAAAACAAATCAACGCATCTCCATGAGTTTTGGTGACTTAACTCTTCGTAATGCCCCTTTAAACACGCTGTAAATAACATGCATCTCATAAAAGACGAAGATCCAAGTGTTTTAGAGTGAGATATTTCAATCCACAGTTTATCGGCCCCAGCTGACACAGACTGGTTGAGTCTTATTCCATGCAGACCGTATTGAACCAGCTGCAAAAGTGTTAAAGTTTCTATTGTTGTTCAACTTTTGTCCAATTCTGACATCCGACTTGAGCATCAAAGACGGCATCTCACAATTTCGCCATCAAAAATGCGTTAATTTTGCTCTACAGACCTGCAAACAGTAGTTCAAAGACTGCTAAGTGCTCCTTTAAAGATGCTACATGACATTTTAACGCCAATAACTCATCACCACATTCATTTTGAGACCCAATTATGACGACCCCGGCAAGAAAAAAGACTTTTTCTTGGTTTCTTGGAGAATCTGCTGGGTTAGTTTATGGCACAAACCAGGAAGAGGCCGCTGTTGGAGCTAAAACTTCAGACTTGGAAATTTCGGAAGCGACAGCTGGTGCAAGGAGTGAAAAGCAGATGGAAAAAATCACTTGTAATCCCTTGTAACACGCTCATCCTGTGCGGTTAACGGCAGGAAAAGGGGACGTCCTCTTTATGACAGGAAGCAGCGGGGTTTCTGGGAAACGTGGCCTTAATATTGAACATGAACACAAACAACGCCACTGGTGTGGAGTCGATGCTACCGACTGTCTCCACCCACGAGTCAAATCGAAGTCCAAAAATGCACCTTTAACATTTGGATGCATGTGGAGTATCACATGCACACAGAAGTCTTAGTTTTAACCTCGCTGCAGTGCCAGATGGGTGGGGTTTTCGCCACACAGGGACGGGTTAGCGCCGCTCCGACTCACGGCTTTGACTTGAACTGAACATTTTAATATTCTTTTCAGCAATTGACAAATCATCCGACACCATTTGAAGTGTCCCAGTGCGGTAAACCCCACCCACTTGGCACTCCAGGCGGGCTCAAACACACGCTAGGAATTATTTGTGAACGCTGTTTGACCTGCGTCGGAAAAAAGCGAGCGCGCGATTCACGCACACCCAACACACACACACACACACCCACACACACACACACACACGCTGGTCTTAGGAGGGGCAGACAGATGAAGTGCGATGCATCCCCCAGAATTCATCTGGATTACTGGGTCGCCTGTGGCCTGTGGCATCACTTCGGTCCCTCTCATTTAGAAGCGTCTGGAATGGTGTGGTGTGGGTGTGTGAGCGTGCATGTGCATCTGTCTGTATCTCTGCGTGAGGGCGCGCTTGTGTGCGGCGCATAATGTCAGCGTCTGTGTGTGTGTGTGTGTGTGTGTGTGCATGCGACTGCGCGGAGGGCAAAATGAAAGGAAATCACAGTAATGGGAGCTGACGCGGCGAGATGCACGCACAGGGAATCTTTGAGAGGATACAGGACGGAGATACAGGCCTGGACCTGATTGTCAGCTTCTTGTAATCACTCTCATGCTCTGGAAGGAGAGAGCGAGAGAGAGAGCGAGAGAGAGAGAGAAAGAGACGGATGGATGGATGCACGCCGTACATACAGACGTCAAGTGACGGAGGTTGTTTATTGAACGTGAGCGTTCGCTGAAGATCTGCCTTTAAATCTGGTTGTGATGTGGAGATGTGTATCGCTTTACGTTCTTTGGGCCATCAAACGCCACAGCCTGCAATCACTGGAGCGGGTTATTGGCAAACCATCCAAAAATACTGGAGAAACAAAACAAAAAAAAAAAAAAAGGAGGTTAGGCAGCCTTGCAGTCCCAAGACAAGACGCTGAGTCGCCCACCAGCTCCGAGGTTTCTGCTCTGACCTCTGACCTCCCCGTGGAGCAGGGCGGCAAGACAGGAGAGACTTTCCTTATGATGATTCATATCATAAAATAACACCAGTGAAAGTCAAGGCAGCAGTGATGTGGCCTCCCCTGGGCCAGGCAGAGGCAAATATGTCATGATTTTTAGCAATAATAATAATAATAATAATAAAACTTTATTTGAATAGCACCTTTCATACAAGAATTGCAGCTCAAAGTGCTTCACAATAAAGAGAAGAACATTTGAAACACATTAAATAAAAATAAAACATTAAAAAGAATAAAACAGCACAGGGTGGAATTAAAAAAGGAAAAGGCAAATAAAACAATAAAAGACAACATATAAAGTACATTAGACTCATATGAAGTACAGTACAGTACTTCTTTTTAAAAAAATGAAAGGCTCAAATGTCGTTCCTGTGAGATTTGACACAATCAAGTCAGTGGTATCTAAAAAATACAGTATTGTAATGTAGAAATCTCCATTTTAGTCTCAAACTGAGGCTTTAAAATCTTGCTTTTCTTAAAATAATCTGCCAGTGGGATAATCCCGCTTGTTTCCAATGCCGTTTCAGTTATTTCAGGATATTTTCTGGGAATAAATGACGCTTGGTTCAGGGAGATGATGGAGACGAGTGAAACCGCACTGGAAGCGACAAGATTTTAGCGCTGAAGATGAGATTGTGTGACTTGCAGTGCGTGACAGATGAACGAATAAACAAATTAGCATTGAAATATCCTCCAGACTTTCTCACTTCTCACAACTTCAGGCCAAAATTTGAAAAGGAAATCCACATCGATGAACATTTTCTGCAGTTGTGAGAAATAAAAAGGACCCAAGTGAATTTATTTAAATATTTGGACCATCACTAACATTTTATTTTTCCCCAAAACATGACAATAACAAATGATATTCCTTTATTTATCAGGCAGGGCTGTGTTTATCGTGTCTCTGGCCGGCTTCAGGGAGCCGCTCCACCTCTCAGCACTCACTTTGGCACGGCCGGCACTTTGCTTCCCGGACATTTTCCTTCGCCAATCTGAGTGGAAAGCTGGATTGGCACCGATTTTGACTCCATTGACTCTCTGCGCACCTCGACCCAAGAGCTGTAGCTTCTACCCATAGAAATTGAATGGGTAGAGCCGGTGCGGGCATTTGTGGGCCTTTATTTCTCGACCCATCGGAGGATTTCCGGGTGGCTCACCTCGCCCAGACCTCAGCTGTAGCGTTCACTGATGAGACGTCAAGAGTTTGTTTGAGTGACTTTACTGAAATTTCCATTGTCATAAAACAAGCACTCAGTTGACCTCTTTGTCACAGTGTCGCAGCTCACAGCAACAACGAAGAGGGAAGTTAAAATCAATGTACAAAATTAATTAAACTCATCAACATGCTGTTTAAGTTACTGAAAATTATCGGACACTAATTCATACCCTATCTCAGGCTAAGTTGTGAGCTATGTTAGTCCTAATTAGCTGAATAACATCATCTACCAGGTACGACTCAACTCCTCCCAAAGCCTTTTTTTTAACTGTTATTTTATTGAATTGAAATCAAGAGCCACAAAGTTCATTTTCCCAATTCTTTCATTCATTTTCTCGTGAACTCAGCCTTCACAAACTCCTCTGCCGACGCGAACCACCTGGAAATATTCACTTTCTATGTTCCTGCCATGCAAACGCTTCCTTCCTCTTTTTTGGAGCCGCTCTTGACATCATGCGCCTCCGACACGCAAACGCCGCACGAGCACCAAAAAAAAAAAAAAAAAGCTGGCCCCACGTACCATTATGTCAGTCAGCCTCCGTGCAGCCTCATACTTTTGGAAGCTCCACGGGGCAATTTTGCTGAGGTTTTTGTTCGCAGCTATTTACTGGATATTTAAAGCTTGGAGGGGAATCCTGAACGCTTGCGTTGTGGCGTCGCCATGGCAACCGGGGTCCACCCTATGATCCCTCGATTTCATTTTTTCAAACCAAAAAAAAAAAAAAAAGGAGTTTCTTGTCTCTCCATCCTGTGTTCCCTCAACATAAATAGAATCGTCTGCATTATTTTAAAGTATGGCTTCAGTGAATTATTTCTGAAAATGGTGCACGAAGAAAAAAATAGACTGAGGGAGTTTAGGGTCCTGGGAAAACAGATAAATAATACCCCGCAGCAGATGGCCTGCATGTACCATTTAATATTTATCTCATCTGTGAGATAGATAATACACTGCACTGAATAAACGGCAACAAGGCCCTATTTATTATATATTTGCTTGTAATTTAATGTTTGTAGACGCTTCATAAATGCAAAAACCACTGGGCTTATAAACCATTAAATAAACCATTCTACAGCAAACTTTTAAGAGGACAGACCATCGTTATTGTCTGTTCAATCTCATATTTCATATGGAGGTAAGGTTTTACCATTGATTAAGCAATAAGAGGACTATTGGGAAAGCTCTCACATCTGGCATTGTCTCTTTTCCCTGTAATATTCTGATATCAGTGTCTCCGTCTGATGACTCCCTGTCTGTTACTGGAGGGAGCTTTAAAATCCCCCCGCTGTAAACTATCTGCTCTTGAAAGCGTCTGCCAAGTTATTGTTTCAGTCGGGGAGAAACATGATCTTAATTCTGTTTTGGCAACAGGAGGCTACCAGCGACGACGCACAGACTGACTAACCGTTTTGGTCTCGCTTGTCTCTCTGCGTGCACGTCAGAGAGTTCACGACGGCGGGAGCTCCGAAAGCTTTATTATGTGTCAAAAAGCCCCGGCGTTTTTTGTTGGGTTTTTTTCGACCGAGCGCAAACATTTCAAGAAAGCATGTGTGTGTATGTGTGTGCGTGCTGTCGGTTAACTTGAAGTACATTTTTATCTGGACTACAAAGAGCAAAGACCTGCCAAGAGGAGTCCTCGCAGGATCAATACCGTAAAGCTGCTGGATCGTTTCCTCACAACATATTCATATAAGCACGAGGAGGTCTTCATGTAGCATTTCTTGACTTTCACCTTTGCACTTCAGGCATGGAAGTGTATGCAAATGAGGCGCTGCTGTTACAAAACGAGCTTGCTACCAAGTTCGAAAGACTAGAGAACGACCGAATCCATGAAATCAACTTCAGTTAATGCAACTACATAAAGGAAGATGAAACACCTTGAAAGATAATGAGCATTAACGCACTGAAACACTCCAAATCACAGCCTGGGTTGCAGTTTTTGAAAGGAACAGCATGGGGAGAAACAGATTAGCAGAGGAGCCGCAGACACCCATGGCCAGTGGCATTATGTCAGGGCGTGGCTAATTCAAAAATGTGGCACGGCCGACCAAGGCAAAAGAGAGGAGAAAAACATCGGATTAAAATCGCATCCAAGAATGTCATCACTCGGGTCCCCTTGGAATCGCTTGTTCCCAAGTTGTCTCGGGGAGAACAAACTTCTCATGAAAGCCGGCGCGGAGACGTGCCCCTTATAGCTGGAGATGGACCGTGCGCTTGATGTTGCCCGCACCGCGAATTAAGACACACAGCTGTTGGGTCGTCCAGCTGTTTCAACTGGCTCTGTGCTGTGGATTATAATGCTGTTTCGACATGATGGCAATGAATCATGGGGCTTCCCGTTCCCTCTTGTCGGTAAAAGGCACCGAAAAGGCACTGAATCCTAACTTGGGGTCTCTGTTGTTTTAGACTCCATTAGATATTGTCTCAACAATGCACAAGCACATGAATGGTGAAAAGGCCAATGTCTCATTCAGGTAATTTAGCAAGACTGGCGGAGTATTAGTTAGAAGACCTTGAAACAAAGCAAAAAAAGAGAAATGAACATGCCTATCCTTTATTTTTTAAGCCTGGCTGCATCAAAAAATACCACACACAAAGGAAATCAGACAGGTGAAGGGACCCTGTAGTGATGTGGCTTCTTTCTTTGGTGATTTCTTGCAGAAAATACCCTCACTCTGACGCCATGGCTGTGCAATATTGCCACCCGTGTTTGCATGAGCCAGTCCTGCCCCTCCGCCCAGCCCGGCCACCTTTGCCAAATCTCCTCCAAGGAACGGCTGGCAGCTCGAAAAGTGGCTGGATAATGTCACACGCTCATTTGCATATCAGTGTGTTTTGCTCCGTCCAAATATGGAAAATATATTTATTGGGGGAGCAGGATGAGCATGGCACCACACCCTGCCACTGTTTCAGCAAGAGGGAGTGGTCAACATGTTAATTTTATTTTTTTCCCCTTTTTTTTTTTGACACTGCTGCTTTTGAGAAATCAAGTTGCCAGGGGGTCTGAAAAGTCGCAACAAAGCTTCCAAGTTGGCCCCGGTTCGTCCCGGTTACGTCTGCCACAGAGAAACGGCTCGTCATTGTCTCCTCTGCAAAATCTCTGCAGCGAATCGCGGCTCACACGAGGTTGGCAGTGTGAACTCCAAACGCCTGAAATGTGGCTCAAAGTGTTGTCATCCGTTATGGCGCTCGGCTCCGCTGCCATGACTTCAGCTTTGGAGACAAATCCAGTTTTCTAGCTCGCTGGCTGATATTTTAACTTTTGTGCGCCCTCATAACGACATGCACCGCCTCTGAGAGAGGAGCTGCAAATGAAAGCACATCAAATCCTGAAACCCAGACAATCGAAAAGAAAATGACTCGAGAAGAGTTGTTTGTTTTCTGATTACAAACAGAGACCCATGTTCACCTTATGCAGTGTTGCTTTCCTGTAAAGGAATATTCCGACGTTTTTGGCAAAATAACTTTTTCACAACATACCCAGACTGAGACAAGATGTTCAATACCATTTCACCTCTGTACGTCCAGTGGTTCAGTTCCTATGGGTAGGATGTCGTGTTAGCTTAGCATAAAGACTTGAAGTCTATGGGAGTCATTAGCCTAGCTCAGTCAAAGTGAAAAAACAAACCTTACAGCATCTCTGAAGCTGTCATATTTACGCAGTGTGTCATGTGGATCTGAAATACATACCACTGAACACATTTATCCTTCTGTCTCATCTTGGATCGTCGCAGCGATGCGGCACAAATCAGCTTCTCCTAAAATGAATCTCCTTTTCTTTCCCATAGGAACTGAACCACTGGACGCACAGAGGTGTAAGGGTATCAAACATCTTGTCTCAGTCTGGGTAAGCTGGAAAAAAGGGTGTTTTGCCCAAAACGTTGGATAATTCCTTTAAATCCATGGTGAACAAATAGTTAACACACTCACAGCCTTTGTCCTGTATGTTTAGAGGTATTGGGAAATGAAATTCTGGTAATATTTTGTCCCAAAATGGACATACAATGTGTTGAAATAGGATTCTTTACTATATTAAAGCATTGGAAAGTAAATTTCTGCCGCTGGTGTGGCCCTGCTCCTGTTTCACAGGTCATGGGAACCAGACAGTAGCTACAAAATGACAAAAATCCCTGAGGGAGAGGGAGCAGAACGTGAAAAGGTGCATTTCAGGAAATTCGAGATCCGTCGATGAACTTTTGAGTGATGCTGATGTCAGTCTTTGCAGCCTTTGGAGCTTATAAAATAAGCACCGTATGCAGGTTGTGCAGCGTTACACATGCACACCTACACACTGTGCGGGGTAAAATGAAGTCTTTGGGCTGCGCACACACACACACACACACACACACATGCAGACAAAGTGCTGCGACGATGTGACTTGAGGAAAGGCGGGGGCAGCAAGAGCCGCTGTGGTTTCTCTGGTCTCCGAGTCTTTAGCTGCAGTAGGAGGGAGGCCGGAGCTTCAAACTCCCACACATGACAGCAACAAATCAAATGAGACGTTTCCAATAAAGTTATGAAAATGGATCCACTTGATGTGGAGCTTCGGAAAAAAAAAAAAAAAAAAAAAAACGCCACTGATGCGTGAATGTGCACACTCAAACAAAAACGGCCCGCTGTTGTCTCGGTTTCCAGCAGACTATTTTCACGCACATTAGGATGAATCATAACAGAAATGCTGTACAAGTTTTAAAATGCAATTAACAGAAAAAAAAAATGAATTATGCGATAAATTGTCATCATAATGCATCTATCAAATTAAAGTAAGTTTGGCCTAATTGGTCCAATAAATGGTTCAATTTCATGGTAGAGCTGCAGAAAAAGTGGCTTTGGACTTTCTGAAATATTGTAAAATATCATCAGGCAATATGAACTATGGCCTTTCCCCAAAACTAACCAACACTTTAAAGACTCTTGATATTTTTCTCATGCTTTACTTTTGTAATTGATGACGGAAATACACCTAATTCATGTTTTTCTTCTAATTAATTTCATTTATTTCAATTCCTTCCTGTCTCTCTCTCTGTCTCCTCCCTGTTGTCCACTTTCTAGCAGCAAGTGGGTGTATGAATCTGTCCGTGTCCGCCCGTCTAGCCCTCTCCTCTCCTGTTATTCCACTTTAAGAGCAACAGGTTTACCATTTGTTGGCCGCGGGGGGATCGAGCGAGGAGTTACAGTTTGTGTTGGACACTGTCACCTGACGAGGTCGATTTTCATTTGACTGACGTGTTTTTGGCCCGCGCCGCACCTCCGTCCTCCACTCTGAGAAAAAAAAACAGCGAGGGAGTGAAGGTTGGGAGGATAGAGACACCACGCTGCAGTCGCGTAGCCAGAAACGCCTCGTTAAAACATTCAGCATTTCATATCAAAAGATAGCACGCATCCAAAACAGACACTAAGATAAGAAATGAAACAGGACGTCGAGGTATCATTTCATGCCACGGTATTTTAAGAGCGGCGTAAAGGGAAACAATGCTGACATCGAATCGGGCGTACGGCATGTCAGTAAGATGAATATGAAGGCATTTTCAACAGTGGCATGCCAAAAAAAAAAAAAAAAAAAACAGCTTGACTTTCAATAAAGACGTCAGTAAAAGCTCAAATTCATATATCTCATGTTTGTTATAAAGGGATTTGTAGGAGATGATTCTGGGGACAGAATGTTACCACCTATAACTGAGAAAGCACTTTTGTGGCTCTTTCCTATTCTCTTGTCTCTCTCTCTCTCACACACACACACACACACACACACACACACACACACACTGTCTAGGAGAGAGCATCCTTTTGACCGCAAGCGCGTCGAGATAAATAAAGCAATCTAAAGCTGGTCTCCCGGCTCAGCACAGTGAGCTACAGTGAACGTGAAAGAATGCAGATGTCAACATCTCAAACCGGCCGCAAATTTGCAGTTGTGACACTACTGAGGTTTTCGACTGCCACTAAAACCCCCCACCTCCTCCTCCTCCTCCTCCATCTCGTCCTCCTCCCATCCTCCTCCTCTCCTCCAGGGACCCCTCCCTGTTGTCTTCCCGTGGTGAGAAACTCATGTCGAGAGAGGCAGTCCCTGTGTCACTCCCACAGTATCAAGACTGGAGAACACGGGGTTTAAAGTCAAAATAACTGTCCCATATAATGTGGGTAAAAAAAAAAAAAAAAAAAAAAATCTTTGGTATTGTTATAAGAGGGCATTTTAGTGAAATTGTCAAAGATCGTCATTGTCTTGCTCAATATGACAAACAAGATTGAGCTGGCGACACCGGCAAGGCTTTTCTCTTTTGCAGTTTTGGGGGGGCCTTTTGCAGAAAGTCGGGCGAAGCGGGGGTGAAACATTTCAAAGAAGAGCCGCTGTTGTAAATCAGCACAACATGTGGCTTACAGAGTGTTGCACTGGAGTCCCTCCCACCTGGTAATGATATACAGTAAGTGACTCATAAACACCATACAGTCCTCCGGATTTGAAACCGACGGTAGCACAAAAAAAAAAAAAAAAAAAAACATGACTTAATTCCACTTTGCACCCCTTTAGCCCAAGATTCTGGCATCGACGCATTATTTCAGAAGACTGGGGAGGCTAAATCTGCACATACAAGTGTTGTTGCTTTGCTGCTTGACTATACTGACTTGTATCTTCACATGAACAGTATTAGTGTAGCTTAGAGATACACTGAAAAAATAATGTTTTTTTTCATGGTTCGATTATCAATTAAGGCACTTTTTCTGGATTTAGAGTCATATGTACGCAGTTTTGAGCTAGTTAGAGATGTTTTTTCCATGGAAAAAAAAACTTATAATACACTCCTGATCAAAATCTTCAGGAGGTCATGACAGTGTGGATACCTGACAGAAAGTGACACTGAATCCACATTTTTGCCAAGATTAGGGCTTTTAAAGGCAGTGGTCTTAAACTTTTGATCAGCTGATGAACAGCCTATTTCAGTTTAATGGTTGTTTGCAATAAGTTGCTTACTCAAGTTTTTTTTTTTTTTTTCTCACTCCCATTTCTTATTTTTGCATTTTGAAGCTGTAATTAGAACCTTCTTAAGATCCAACAGTGCTAAATGTAAATTCTTGCAATTTCTCAACTGGTCTTAAGATTTTGATCAGGAGTGTATAATATTGATGATTAGAGATCATTTTTAGGGATTAATATGTTCCATGTTGCATCCATGCTGGTGCATCTTAGAGGCAGCGCAACCTGCACAAGTTTTTGTGGCACCCACCTGTTGGTTAACTGGAAAGATCTATAAAAAATTATCCAATTTGCAACTTATCATATACGTCAGCATTAGATCTATCAAATGGCATCTCCACACTCTCCATCAGGCTACCATCTTCAGCTTCATCAGTCTTCTCCCTCCATGTTGCCCTCAAAGGTCACATGAAAAGCAAGCAGGCTTCCCCATATCCTCTGCAACCCAAAATGTGTGTATTTGAGGCTGCACTAGTAACACTGCCTGTTATGCTTTATTCAAAATGATACCAAACGATACAAGACAAGCAAAAGTTGTCTCTGGATGCACAGTTTGGGTTTCCCTCTTCGATTTGTCACTTCCTGTGGGTGTACAGTGGTCCCTCGTTTATCGCGAGAGTTACGTTCTAAAAATAACCCGCAATAGGCGAAATCCGCGAAGTAGTCCGCTTTATTTTTTTACAATTATTATAGATGTTTTAAGGCTGTAAAACCCCTCACGACACACTTTATACACTTTTCTCAGACAGGCATTAACATTTTCTCACTTTTCTCTCTTGTTTAAACACTCAAAGTTCAAACCTTCGTAGAAAAATAAGTCCAGTAAAAAAAAAAAAATCCGCGAAACTGCGGGCCGCGGAAGGTGAACCACGTTATAGCTCGGGACAACTGTACAGGCACAGGAAAGTGTTATTTAGACTGATAAATGTATTTTTACATAAAAATTGCTCCTGGAAAACAGTGACTAAAGATGTCACTGTACAAAACCCATGAGGTTCAGATGAGGATACAAGCGGGGAGTCTGTCGAGGGTGTTGAGCCACCCATCTCCAAAGGACCGTTTGCATCTGTCACTCGTAAAACTGCGCCTCCGGTCATTCACAGAGGAATTCGCCGCGGCAGAAAGCACAATAAAGAAGCTGTGGAAAACAAAAAAAAAAAAAAAAAAAGAGGAGGATGAAACAGAGAAAAGAGACGGTTTGAAATAAGACAGCGTTGCCTGTTTTGACACGTTATGTCAAACACGCCGGCGATCAGCGCGGCGAGGGCTTTGACGATGTGTGGCTTCGAGCGAGGGAGAGGAAGAAAGGAGCGGAGGACAAGATGGAGAGAAGGAGCGAGACGGCGAGGGAGAGCGGGAAACCATCATTAAAAAAAGACATCAGACCGGGGGGGGGAAGTCTGTGACAAGAACTGCATCTCTTACTACACTGTGAGGGATATGACCACGTTATGAGAGGCTTACTTTGACAAAATAAGTAAATTATACCTTCAGTTGGACTTGACTTGGCCCGGCCTTCAAAAAGTCTCCAACTTGTGTGTTGAGAGGAGACAGTGTGCAATTTCTGATTTGTCACACATTGAGGAAAATGGCCAGGGACACTAACTGGAGAATAACAGAGTAGATAACCTGCCCTCAGGGAATTTGACTTATTGTTTTGTCGTGAATGTAATTCCTTTTGTCACCTTCTGCTTTGGAGATGTGTGGAATCCCTGTGTCATGCCAATAAAGCAACGTCGAATTGAAACCAGGAGGAAAATAAAAGACAGAAAATGAGAGAGAGGGAGAGAGAGTGATGTCTAGCTACAGACGATCAGTCTGGCAGTCTGACACGGTTCTGAGATTTATTCGGTGGGATTTGTCTCAGTGACTGCGGTGTCAACAAACGGCCTGTCTCTAGAATTTGTCACTCTCCGCAGCGACTTTTTCAGGAGGAGACCGGGCCGGTCGACGGCTCCGGTGTTACGAAGCGCCGGGACACAGAGTGCAGACACGCCAGAGATAAAATTGCAGAGATAGAGATGGAGAGGCGGCACTCGCGCAGCAGTTAAAAACAGGCCGGCCCTGGTACATGCTCTCATAAATTCCATGCAAACCACATGCATTTTAGACGGTCGATGAGCCACAGCTACACGTCTATTGTGATTTTTTTTTTTGCTGGCTAATCCTGATGTGAGCTGCACAATCGGCTGTCGATGCTGTCATCAGGCTGTAAAATGGGATTGAGTGATAACTCTGTGCTGCTGACAGGCATGAGGGAGGAGCGGGCGGCGGTGCTCGGCAGCTCGCCGGACCTTTAAGTGCAAGCATGGGCCTTGTGGGTGAAAACGATAAGCCTGGAATGCGACATACACACGAAATGCTGCTAATTAGCGCTCGCTAAATATGGCATTTTGTCTCTCTTTGCTGTCTTTCTGTCTGTCTGACCTCCATCACTCCGAATGAACATGGATCCCGGGTAATGAGAGCTTTAGTTGCATTCATTCTCACAGTTGACATCTTAAAAATATAAAGCTCTTGATGCACATACACACATGTACCCATACATTCATGCTCATACATCCACAAATACAACTTACATACCACCAAAATATAGTAAAAAAGAAATACACAACACAAAAATCAAGCAAACAAAACCCCAAAGACTTCCGCTATCCAGAAGATAAAGGCCACATGTAAAGATATGAAACTCATCACGACACGTTGGGCCACCTGAACAACAAAGTTTAAATGCAACGTGTGTCCGATTAACATCGACTGGAGGACGTCGTCGAACCGAACCCCCACTGGAATGTAGGTCAGTCTGAATGAAGCACCGTGCAGCGCTCTAACTATAAATTCCTTGCATTTTTCCAGCGTGTAGACTATTCGTCACATTTCTGCACGTGTCTGCCTCCTCTTCCTCACGTTCACCGCGGGATTCCTTCCTTATCATCGGCCTGTGAGACAAAATCAGCCCTTTTGCTCTGATAAATGCATTTAGCTGTTTTATAAGCAAAATTATATTGTTGATTTTCCACTAGATGGAGATTTGTGTGGGAATTTCTCTGTTGGCGACCGCCCTGCACATTCGCCCCTCTCAGGCATGGCTGAACAACAGCGACGTTTCCTTTCGACGCTATTTTTGGAAGGACACCGTCATCGCACCGTGGGCTCAGCGTTGCCCGCGGCGACACACCAGCTCAGCTTCTCTGTTGGCGATCTGAACTCAAAGTCGGGTTGTGCCAGAGCGTTCTGCTGCGGCGGCACAGCAAAAACGAAGTGTGGAGAATGGTGTGGCTAAGTGCGAATAGTGAGTGTTTTGTATGTCTGCGTGCCAGTGTGTGTGTGTGTGTGTGTGTGTGTGCGCATTTGTGTATAGTATGTGTGTGTCACGGGCAAAGTTTCCATGCAACGGTCCAGCCGATTTGCAGCTAACCCAAAGCAAAGCATAAGCAAATATAAAAATGCAAATTCGGTGGTCCTCTCAGCTGGATTGAATCAAATAAACATCAGAAACTCATTCAGCAGAAACTTTATTGAGAATTGATTAGCACTGGGAAAGTTATGTGACGCAAGACACTTCATCATGCATTATCACACTTATACCACGGCCACTTGCCAAGTTTTAGTAAATATCAACCAATCAATCAAATTTTATTTATATAGCACCTTTCAAACAAATGCATGATATTTAAGGTGCTTTACATCTTGATTGACAAATAAGCATAAAATAAGAAGTGAAAGGACAAGGAGACCGATGCACGCTCATAAAATATGGTTAATTCAAAAAAAAAAAAAAAAAAAATACTGAATAAAATATAAAAAAAAAAAACAATATGGAACACAATATGAATATAAAACAATATGAAGCTCTGAAAATCTAAATTTTCTACAAACACTGTTTTCGTACAGGTTAGACAACCTGACACAGACTAACAGTGAAGATCTTTCATTAAATACAACACATGCGGCATGGCTAGTTCAGTGTTGGTGTAAACATTAATCAAATGTTAACTGCTGGAAAATAGTCACAATATTTTTGAAGCAATCAGAATTAAAAACAGGGCTAGTTAGTTCACAGTCACATTGTTAGTTTCACATAAGCCGACTTTTTAATGGAGCCGTTCCTTTATTGCTGTTGTGTTAGCGACAGTATGTTTTAAATCAGCTGAATGTATTGAGCATTGATAGAGAACAGCGCATTAAAGTACCCAATAGACCCATTGTGTCCTAACGCGGCGGTTCTCAACCTGTGGTCCGTGGACACCCAGTGGTCCTGGAGTGGGTTCCCAGAAAAATGGGGACTAAGTCCAGTGGCAGAAGAATGACGATGCAGTTCACAGGTTTGACACTCTTCACTGTTCATCTGCCCACCTACAGTTCAGACAGTGAGGAACTTAATCTGATCTCTGAGACGACATCTTCACGCTCCAAGTCAAGTCAAGCTTTATTTATATAGCACATTTCAATAATCTTAATCTTATCAAATACAGGTCCATATCCTGATGTGGATCAATTTTGAGGTCCTTGACACTAAAAAAGTAGAGATCCACACCTCCTTATGTCCAGTTTTACATGGAGTGGGTGATATTCTAATGCACCCTGTAAAGGCAACACAACCACAACAAGCTCATAACACACTGCAGGCGAGCAGAGGCCTGAGCGTAGTTTTGGAAAATGTAGTTGCTGAGGTACAACACAGGAACCAATCAGCTCTCAGCATGGGTTTGTTGACTCTATGTTGCACTAAGACTGAGCATCCATGTGCATATGGTGCCAAATACACTGATGTGGATTTATCTGTGTGTGTGTGTGTGTGTGTCAGAGTGGCAGCACACACCAGGTGGTGTAACCAAGTATCTGTCCGATCCACTCAGACACACAGAGGAGCGGAGAGACATGTTGTGACTGTACGACAGGCTCCACCTTAACCCATCGTTTAGTCTCACAGGCAGTCACGAAATCACATTTTTCCTAAAACAAATTCTGCCAGTGGGATTAGATGTATTTGCAGAGGTGGAGAGAGTACTACAAACTGCTACTCAAGTAAAAGTACTGTTACTGATATTTGACTGCAGTAGAAGTAGAAGTACTGTTCCTCTGCTGGTATTTGACTGCAGTAGAAGTAGAAGTATTGTTCCTCTGCTGGTATCTGACTGCAGTAGAAGTAGAAGTACTTTTCCTCTGCTGGTATTTGACTGCAGTAGAAGTAGAAGTACTGTTCCTCTGCTGGTATCTGACTGCAGTAGAAGTAGAAGTACTTTTCCTCTGCTGGTATTTGACTGCAGTAAAAGTAGAAGTACTTTTCCTCTGCTGGTATGTGACTGCAGTAGAAGTAGAAGTACTGTTCCTCTGCTGGTATGTGACTGCAGTAGAAGTAGAAGTTGTGCAGTAAAAATCAACAGCAGTAAAAAGTAAAAAGTGTCTCATTTAAATTGTCCTGGCAGTAAAAGCGACTGAGCTCAACACGCTGCAGACGTCATGCTTTTAAAGGGGCATTACGCAAAATTGTCAGGCCAAGTCTGTTTTCCACACTTATTCCACATTTTTGCCAGTAGAGTCTAAATGATCCTTGTTTTTCCATCATGCGGCTTTTATTGTGAAATGTGGAAATGACAAAAAGTAGAGCCAACAAAGCAGAGGCAGGTTTCTCTTCTCTTTTTTTTTTTTTTCTGACTGGGCTTTTATTGTGAAAGGTTCCACACCCTGTAGGACAAAACTCAAGCAAAAAATACTTAAGTAAAAGGAAAATTTCTGACTTTAAAAATGACTCAAACACTTAGTTACTTCCACCTGTGTGTAACAACATTGAAACAACATTAATATCTTGAAATAAGACTCAAACTGATGTGTATTTAAAACAAAAATCATCATCTCTTTCCACTTGTTTTATGGAAAAATAGATTTTAAGACCTGACACACATACACGATGCCAGCCAATGACTGCACACATGCAGACATGAAGGTTTACACACACACACACACACACACACACACACCACAGATACATAGCTGGTCTGAGACACACGCAGACAAGGAAGGGTAAACTGTCAAATGTCAGCAGCCACTCGACACCACGACAACCTGCATAATAAAACAAAATATGACTCTATAGCTGCTTGTAATAAACCATCTCTCATGTTAAAATTAAAAATAGGCAGAGGGAGAGCATCCTGGCTGACGGTGGCTAACCAGAGAGCATGTTAGTTTCAGATTACATCAGTCTGCATGTTGTTTCCCTTCCTACCTTGTTAACTGCGTCTCATGCAGTCACGTCTTAAGGGAGGGGTAAATGTATTATGTATTATTTGGGTTGACTGCCCTTTAAAGAAAAGAAAACAGACGGAGCTATGTCGGCTCGCCGCAAAATCTCACAAAACAGATTTCCAAGATCGCTCGGGATGATTTAACCACCCCTTGGCCCGCGGCGCAGAAATGCAGTCAAACGCTCTGTTACCAGGAGATTTGGTGGAAACCACTTTTTTTTTTTTTTCCAGGACGGAGAGACACTACAACAAAACTCTCACACCCTTTTTTATTTTCGCAACGTTAATTGGCGCAGATGATAAAACTGGCAATTGAGAGCGTGCAACGTTCAGCCATGCAGTAGTCACAGTGCTGCCTCTAACTTTTTCCATCTGGACGCTATAGTTTTGGAGTTATTAATATTTTTACAGGGGCGAGTGTGTGTATGAGTGTGTGTGTGTGTGTGTGAGGGTTAATGCACAACACGGAAGGTAGATCCTTAAGCGTTTTAGTGCCTGACAAGATAAATCAAGCACACTCCGATGAGGTCAGGTCTGCCAAAACCACATTAAAAAGATATTTTTACCTGTGTCTGGTTCCGTTTCCTGTGGGAATTCAAAGTAAAAAAAAAAAAAAAAAAAAAAAAAAAAAAAGGATTTAAGAAATGATAAAAATAACTTTTAAAAGCTGTGTGGCTGTTATTTTGATATCACATCTCGGGCAGAAATGTAACTTATATGTCTCAAATACAAACGGACACATGCCAGCACATGTACAGTGTACAGTCAGGCACGACTGATGACTAAATCATTTTCATGGAGAGAGAGAGAGAGAGAGAGAGAGAGAGAGAGAGAGAGAGAGAGAGAGAGAAAGAGAGAGAGAGAAAGAGAGAGAGAGAGAGAGAGAGAGAGAGAGCATTTCATTCCCAAAAAGGACCAGCATTAATGTTATCAATTTGCTTGGGGAAGCCTGACAAGCAGGGCTTTTCCAAAAGAGGCTTTAAAACACACACACACACACACACACACACACACACACACACACACACACACACATGTCTTTTCCAAAAGAAGGCTTAACGAGGGAGATGTGGGTAGGAGAGAGAGTGAGATGATTGGTGTAATGTCAGAGACAGTCTGTCCCACATGGTTCCCATAAGTGCGTGTGTATGTGTGTGTGTGTGTGTGTGTGTGTCTCTTTGTACACGTTTGCGTGTGTGTGAGCATGTGTGTGTGTGTTGGATGGAGAGGCAAGTGAGTTTAAATTGCCCTCGCCGTTCAGATAAGATGAAGCTGGGAAGGGAGAGGGGTCACAGGAGATATTTAGATGCAAGCATGCACTTATGCACACACACACACACACACACACACACACACACACACACAGCAGTCAAGTACATCTTGATCACGCTGTCAGTGATCAGCGCCAGTCCTCTCGTCTCCTCATCCAAGTCCATATTTCACTATCACCCTGTCCCAGAACACACACACACACACACACACACACACACACACACACACACACACACACACAGCCTACACAAATATACTCAAATAGATGCACACTACCTGCAAATATGTACAATACATGTGATAGAGATACAGGGCCACACACGCATACACACATATGTCAGCATTTGCAGTACACGCTACCCAAATGTGCGCACACACACACACACACTCACACACACACCGTTTCTATTAAATTATTCTAAAAGGGATCACATGTTGGAGGGCTCTACCCGCCTTGATCTGTCTGAGCACATGGAGGATGGGAGGAAAGATAAACACATCATTAATTTGTAGATACGCAGGAATGAAACGATAAAGCCTTCAAACACACGAGGACCACACCAAATTTTTAGGAGTTTTGGCATTTTGTTATCCTCCCCGCATACGGTGAACGTGGGATTATCCAAAATATGTCCGTCGACCTTTTAGAAGTTTCTCACGGAGCAGTGGCACAAAAAAAAAAACTTAATTTAGTGTACACCCTGTTTAAACCAAGGTGAGTAAAACTGGACTAAAAACTAAAACTGGGTCTGAAAAAAACATTTTAGTTAACTGAAATAAAAACTAGACTTTAGAAAAGAAATAAAAAGTAGTTGAATCAATATTGTGCACTTACAAAACTAACTAAAATAACGTAAAAATCAACAGAAAATGTCTTTAGTTGTAGTCTTTTGGTCAGTTTGGTTGAATTGGTGCGTTGGTGCTGCTGCCAAAGTGAATGTCATGACCTTCACTTATCTTTTCCTTGGCCTTCAGATATATATCCTCATTTCACAGCGATGAGGAACGAGACAAAAACATCTTACAGTATTGTCAAAATTTTTAAAAAATAAGATAAGAAGTAGAATCGACAAAATGCATCAAATCATCCCTGCAGAAACAGTACACATAACATCAACATAAGCCGGCGCGGTATTGATGCAGGTAAAACTGCAAATGCATGGGTGTGCGGTGCAAGTACATACTCGACATGTCTGTTTACAGTTACCATGGCAACAACCAGGGCCGCTGCAAGCTGGGGTGTCGGTATCTTGGCGTGCGGGTGCGCGCAAGCCTCGGCGTGTGAAAAATATTGTTTTTTTGTGGCTTAAATGTCTTTCAGGGTGCATTTTATGACTCTTTGACGACGACAAGCAAAAGATAACAGCCCCTTATCCCCCCCCCCCACTCTGAGAAACAGGGGTCTGGTCGCGATCCCTGATCTCATCGGTGTAGCGGTGGACATGTTTCAGTGTAAAAGAAACTAGAGTGTCCCTCGGGGGGATCAGTAAACTATTACATTACGTTGCGTGTTGCTTAATTAATCAGTCAGCTGGCGAGCCGAGCTTTACTAAAAAGGGCAGAAACTCCGTGACAGCGAGGTTACCGCTTGCCTCGGCGGCGGCCTCTCGTCTCAGGAGTCGCGTGCGGCATCGAGCTGTTCGCCGAGCTATACATATCAGTTTGTGTTGACCTGCTCCTGCCTCGGGCCAGCTCTATCCCATAATTAAGTGAATCATCTTGCAGAGGACAGTGCTATACATTCCCTCTGGCGGGCGGCAGGCTGCCGGCTGCTGGAGAAGCTGCCCTGACAAAATGGCCTCTCTGTACACAGATAATGAGGCAGAGGCCTGACAGGTGGGCCCTGATTAGGAAGGAAGGTCCTGTGGCGGGCGGTGAGCTGGCACACACACACACATACACACACACACACAGCTCACCCAGTCTGTCCCATCGCGGTAAACACACTCATCAGAGCAGAGGCTGTCCCCGGAGAGGGAGAGCATGTTTGACATCATTAATTGGCTTTTTCAGTGGAAGGAGTCAGGGAGATGAAAAGCTTTATCAAGCTGAAATAATTAATTTTGCCCCCGCCACCCTGAATTCGCTGACACTTCACTTCTCTCAGAAAATGAAGAAGGGGGTGGAAAAAAATGACTACTTTTTTCTCCGTCTCTCTCCCTCTTTCTCTCTTTCTCGATTCAATCCCTCTATTGGCTCTTTTTTTTTTTTTTTTTTGTCAGACCCGCGGAGACGTATTAACCGAGGTAATGTGCGCGTTGTGTTAAAATACAATTAAAAGGAGATTTAATTAACTTGAACCTGTATGAAGGGGGAAAAGGTTAGCTTTATCTCAACCGCTTACAAAGGCCATAGATTAGAGGGCCACACTATGTGCCCAGTGCAGCGTACATATTATTTCCAATTAATTCTAAATTACAGAGGAAATTTGATAATACCACCATCCAAAGGCCTTCACACCAAAACTTGTAATCACTTTGGCTATCAAATAGAGGTCTGCTCTGATAATTAGTTTAATTAGGGCTTTTGAGAGATAGCCGCCCGCTGAAGTGGTAAAAGTTTTCACTATACCTCAAGTTGGACAATGTAGCCATGATGTAAATGACTGAGTCGAACTGGAGTGGGGACAGAGGACAGCCCTGTCACAGCCCCCAAACGGCTGCCAATACATCATGTGGTGAAAAACCTCTCCCATGAGGGCTGTATGACCAGGATAGCAGATAGGCTTCACAATATTTCACATCCCTGTCTCCTGACTCACTGAAGCCGCCGCTGTAAATGTATGATTTTTGCATCAGCGTAAATCAAATGCTGACAAACAATGGGAAAAAAATGACGATGGCAAATCTGAGCAACATCCATGAGTTGCTTTTTCTGTCTGTGAAATTCAATCATGTTCATTTGGAGCACGGTGTCCAAACAGGGGGACAAAGTGCAATAAGATGCACAAAATTTTGAGTCGCTTCCAGGGAACAAACGAGGGACGAATCAACTGCAAGAAAACCATTAATTAACAGGCAGTTCTTGAATAACTCCTAATCAAACCTCATGAAGTAGCTAATGATTAGTTAATGATTCATTCATTGAGAAACAAGTGAGGAGCTAATCAGGGACGACCTGATAATTAATGAATCCTGAACAAGTACTTTTTTAAATAATTCCTAACTAGACACTCTCAGAAAATAAAGCACATTATTGCACCTTTACTGCACAAAATTTATTTCATCTCAAGGCTACTCAAACACAGCCTACAAGTTGAAATCCACCTTCAATTAATATTTTACCTCAGCTATTCATTTATTTAGGTGTTTATTTGTATGGTTTACAAGTGAGTCACACTGGGACTGGGAGATCGTCCATTAATGATGCATTATTTTATGATTAGTTCACAAATATCTAGTATAATAACTAGTACCGACTCATTCTTTATGAATTATTTAAACATTAGTTACTGTTTTTGTGCACCTCCAAAGTGAAGTGGTGCATAATACTGACTGTAGTCCCTCATTATGTCATTATTATCTTACCATTATTGACCCTTTTTGATTAGCTACTGTATGAAGTTTGATCAGGTGTTACTCAAGAACTCAAGGTTTTCTCGCAGTTTATTTGTTCCTCATTAGTTCCCTGGTAGCGACTCAAAATTTTGTGTACGTTTTTGTGAAGTTTCACCAAATTTTTCAATCCAAACAAAATCACCGAAACAGTGGGATGATGCGATATTGGAGATTCAGTCGTCTTTGCAAATGGCACCATATTGGTACATTTTGAAATCTTAAGTTGATGATTTACGCGTGCACGACTGTTTGCTGCGCGTTATTGTTGATTATCACATAAGCAAAGCGGCAAACAGGCTGAACAGTAGCAAAGGAGTTAAAACCCCACGGTCGACGTTCACAACAAATCTCGAAATCTTCACATTCTGTGTCAGGTTTTGTAGATTCGGACCACAATTCCAGCCGATCGCCGACAAATTGCTCTGCGTGAACACAAAGGATTGCGCGATACACAGCGGCCATTGTCTTTTCAGCGGTTGCCTGCCATCTGGATAGCATACAGCGCGTCGAGCCGTGAAGCTGGAAGGACACGTTACTTCGAGCCATCTTTAACATCAATGGGGTGTTTTATTTTTACAGGAATACAAGGGAGATTAAAGTGGGAGATTATTTTGTTAGTTAAACTGGGATTTTGCTCTTGGGCACTTTCCCTTGAACCTGGGTCAGGTGGTTGAAGGATAATTTTAGCCACCATGCTCCCCCCCAAAATGCACACACACACACACATACACACACACACAAAGTCATTCTTACATCTCTCAGCATCAAGACAGTCATGATATTGTGCGCCGCCACAAAAGATTTCCCCTGTCAGCAGCAAAGTGGTCGCTCAGCGAGTCCCAAAATAAACCACGGCAAATACAATAATGTTGCACATCTGTGTTTCATTTCTGGAAATCACAAAGCTAAAGGCTGTACGGAGTGATAAATGAATTGTACCATCTCTTAAACAGGCGGCGTGCTGAAACACTCGCATACGTGCCACAGCTAATGTCATAATGGATGAGCGGAGGTGATAATAGTGCCAATCTCCTCATTTCCCACAATGGCAGAAATTATTTAACATAACGCCGGAGTATTTATTCAAGGGAATCCAACCTGGAATGAATCATTCAGCCAAATACAGTTATACAGTATACTTGAAATTATTTTCCACGCGACTCCAGTCCCGCTCTCCCTCATGTTTAATAATAACAATACGACGAACAATAATAATAATAATAATAATAATAATAACAACAACAACCCTCACTGTCCTCCAGGGCCTTTCATGTAATTTCCATCCTGGAGCAATATGAAGAATATGAAGAGACAGAATAATAGAGTCAACTCCAGGCACCGCAGTACACACACACACACACACACACACACACACACACTGACACTCAACTCCCAGCCTTGTGGTGGGAGAACAGCGAAGGTTCTGCTTCACTTCCCATGTGGAGAGGCTACATATTAAACCAAATTCATGTGTGTGTGAGTGTGTGAGCGTGTGTGTGTGTGTGCGCATGTCCCATTCCTCTCCTCCTCAGTAGATCTTTAGGCTACCGCCTCGCCTCAGCAGCTCTCAGACACACACAATATTTACTCTTCTCATTCAACGCAGACCTGCACTGTTATTGTGTTTGGCTGCTCTGTGGCCTCACTGAATCAACCACTGTAAAATATATATATGTAATAATAATAATAATGATAATAATAATAATAAGTCATCACTGCTATTAAAAATACATTATTGATGCAGCAAATTGCCACGGCAACTCAAGTGAAGCTGAATTAAATTTATTAAAATAAATCATTAATTTACCGAATTAACCAGTTCGCTCACTAGATTAATTTCTGTCTACACTAATACCAAACAGGAGAGCCTTCTTCAAATTATTCTTCATTTAAATTGAATCTAAAAGGCCCAGCCACTGTGTTACAAAAATTCAATTGTGAGAAAATTCAAATTTAATGCTTTTATTATAAAAAAAGCAGCAAATCATAACAATTTTAGGATGGGAATGTGCAATACAGCTCCAGCATCAGTGGATACGGAGCTTGAATCTAAATGACGAGCAACCATCAGCGCTTTAACAACACAAGCCAAACACCGCTATTGTATGTTTTATTGCAGCAAATGTAATTCCATCAATTATTCATGTTAGGATATGCAACGCCAATTAGGATAAATATTAAGAGCTTGTTTTAGCAGTTTTCCCTATGGCAAATATAAAGTGACTTCTCGATGAAACGACTGCTCGAGAATTATTTATTTATGCTCAGGAACGTGCGCGTTATTACTTTGACGCCACGCAAAGGCATGCAGCGATTTTAATTAAGACTAATTGTTTTCTTTGTGGGCGCGTGTGCGAAGGACAGTTAATTAAATATAACGCCGGCGACATTTCCCGTAAGAGCGAGCCCACTCTGCTTTATCCACAGCGGGATAGTCCCTCCAAGTTCTGCTCCGCCATGCAGCAAACATTCAGACAACTCAAGTTTTAGATTGGAGCGACCGTGGCGAGTGCGGCTTCCTCTCTGGACCGAGAAAAGTACAAATATGAGAACTGCACTCAACTTATAGACATCTCCAAAACTGCACTTTAAAGTCAGAGCTACTTTACCCCTTTAATGGTGCCAATTAAGCGGAACTTTCCTTTACATTTCTTTGCACTGAATGGGAAAAGCTTATCCCTCATTCATTTCCTCAACAAAATGCACATGTAAAGTCAAAGCAAATGTGCTATTGAATGTTAATATTTATGAAATTATGTCAGTGGTAAAGTCATTTTAATATCTGTATCATTGTCTGGTTGTTTTATTATTTTATTGATTTATTTACTTCTTTTTGACCTTTTGGTTGCTAGCCAAAGCTTTATGTTTACCTACATTAATTTCCTCATTAGGCAATTTATTTCCCAGCTTTATTTATCCATGGAAAGCTGACTCTTCACTTTCACTAAGTTACACACATTCCCACCGCAGAGCCGCCCAGTGCAACCGCAGCCTTCTCCTGCAAGCCGACACAAGTTATTCAGAGAGGGGGAAATGTTTGGGGTTTTTTTGTTGTTTTTTTTTACTTTGCTGCACAAAGGGATCCAGAGCTGCCTGTCCTGCTAGGCTCTCAAACCACCGGCCTGCTGCTGCCCAGTTTGAGCTCCCGCTTGCTGTTAATCTCTCATCTGAGCGTCTCGGTCTGCCTCGGTGCGCTTTTATGACGTCAACAAAGTGGCCACTGGTGCTTTAAACGCCAAATACCCACATCACATATTTGTTTAGTCCAGGAGATTCATTTAAATAACACAACTTTCTGAATAAGTCCTAACCAGAAATGTAAAATGCATCACTTCCTGTGTAGCAGGAGGGTTTTTTCCTGAGGAAGACCCACCAGACAGCAGATGTATTTGAACAGCAGAGGTAAAACATTTCATGCACTGTATCACTTCTGTGTTAAATCAGCTGCTCATGGATTCATATGAAAATATTGCGGATTTTATTTTTCTTTAAATATTATTACCCATTTTTTCCACTTCAGCTTCTGAATATTGTGCCTGGTATTCATACTCATGTCTTGTATCTCTTTACATTACATGATGTAAGATTCAATAAACACATAGCCTCTTTGTTGAATATACTCACCTTTCGCAGCCATTTCCCTTTCACAGCATACAAAGATGAAATTCACCCACTGGAGTGCATTACTTGTGACTGTATGAGGTGTTTTAGTGATGATAATAGTGTTTTTTAAGTTGAAAATAAATGCATTAATGAATAAACAAAGCAGATGGGGTCTGGCTTGGCGGTTGGGCCAGGAAGTAGCCATATCCGTTGCGGGCTCTGTGTCCGTGTTGGGTGACCGGCTGCTAATTGAAAACGAGCAAACGATTGCTGTCCTCCGTGTGATGGAGTATACACTGGGGACTCCACTGGGACTATAGGGGCTCTCACTGGGAGTTAGTGGGTCCACTGGGAATGCCTCTATTGTCCTGAACCCCACACACACACACACACACACACATACACACTCAAGCACACACTCATTAGCACTCTTAGCACGCCCACATAACACTAATGATATAAACGCATATCTACTTATGTACAAACGTGAGCATACTGTATTTATCTCAACACACTGTCAAAAAACACACACACACACACAGCCCCGGGGGACTGTGGCCGTAATCCCAGCCGGCTGGACGGTGTGTATGACTGTTGATCATGAGTGGCGGTGGATTGGCGGCTCTGTGGCGCACAAAGGTGTTGTTTTGGGGAACAGTTGGTGCTCTGACCGTCCTCATCAGCAGATTTCAATTGGTGGTGCAGTCTAGCATGGAGACCCTAATCTCTCCGCCGACCCTTATTTACATTCATTACCCTGCTAAAGAGGCACAGGCGCACATGCGAAGTACACACACACACAAAAAAAAGAGACAGGTATGTATGCGACAAAGATGCAAAACATGAATACATCCATATATACACACACACGCAGATAAGTGTTACAATAAAACTGCAGCGCAGATCCACGCCGGTGTTCAGACAGATCCCTATCAAGTTAATTAGGGAGACACCTTCCAATGCTATCTTTGGTTTTGTTTGAGATACTGCGCAGCATAATGAAAAACATAACCATGCAAAACAGCTTTTTTTTTTTTTTACACGGTTGGAAAAGGGAAATAAAATATCAGAGGTTAGCGGTGAATTGTGAACACTGCAAGACAAAAAAAAATAAATAAAAATACGACAAACAAATCAACAACAACAACAACAGAGAGGGTCTCTGAGAAAAGCCCCGTCTCCGTCCATGTTGGCCCCACAAGCTCCGCCCCCCTTCGCTTTGCAGTCACACAGTTAAGCCCCGCCTCCCGTCTGACATGACAAATCCACAAGCCTTCAGCCTGTCAATCAAAGTTCATCTTGGCTTTCCTGCTCTCTCTCCTCTCATTTCTCTCTGTTTTTTTTTTTTTTTTTTTTTATGAGCTGACCTAAAATGTGTTTCTGATCTTTTGAAGGTTTTGTCATAATAATTTTAATCATTGTTTTATACAGAAAAACAATGATTTTTCTCTCTTGGATCGTGTGTATACACTGAGCCCTGTATGGTGTTCGTCCTGCTGTGTTTGGACGGACACACACACACACACACACACACACATTCCCTCTTTGTTTCCCTCTCTCTGCAACGCCTCCATATCAGACATATGGAAACAGCAGCAGGCATCAACCAAACCGAACATGACGTGTTGTGTTTCCGCTCATAAACACACCTAACATGCCTTTGCATTCACCCAAAACTGATACAAATCGCTGCTCGCAGGTTGTTGGTTTTTTTTTTTTTTTTTTCTTAAAGCAAAGTTAGTGCTTTTGCTGCGTCACTTTGCCCAGCGCAGATGGTCCATTAAGGTTTGGAAGCAGATGGCTCCGGCCTGTAGACCCACAGGAGCGCGGTGTGTGTTAGGGCTATACTCCTTTCACAGTTATAAATTGCATTCTTTCTGCCTCTTTTACAAATTAAAAGCAGAGCTTTGGGCCAAACGCTCAGAGAGAGAGAGAGAAAGAGAGAGCAAGGAAAAGACAGACTGGGAGAGAGAGAGAGAGTTGTGAGGAGGTGAGCAGGGGTATGAGACAGTGGGACAGGCTGCGTACAGACTGTATAAGGCAAGGGAATGTGTGTGTGTGAGATGGGATGCAGCGGATGTGATGTATAATCTGCAGAAGAGCACGTTCTAGTGGCGTGTTCAGAGCACAGCAGTGCAGGCACAGCGGGAGCAGACTGCCTCTCAGTCTGTTGTCTGTCGCTGCTTCACCCGAGCAGCCGGCCTGGCCTTTTCTCTCTCTCTCTCTCTCTCTCTCTCTCTCTCTCACACACACACACACACACACACACACACACACACACAGGCGCATCTCTGAGAGCAGGCTGTCTTTTCACAGCAACAACAAACACTCTCCTTGCGACATGCCGCTACATGGGAGACACCACAAATAGCTGCCTGGTTTTGGAGAAAACATGTTTTGATGTGGAGAAGTTGTCACGGCAGTGGTGTGGATTTTGTGAGGTTCCTCTATAAAAATAACCAGCGCAGACTGCGGACCGTAAATTGTCATTTTCTGGTTTGGATTTTAAGCTCTAACAAAGCAAAATACAACAGTGGTCCATTTGTCATCGTCACCAAGGAGTCCATAAAATAGTTATCTAACATATTGGAAGTTGAAACGAATGGATAATTCATATTTGACAGTAGAAATAAACCAATTTTCCCATTCTCATATTTTTTTAATGGGACTAATGCAATATATCTTATGTGGAAATTGCACTACACTCCTAACAAATGCAGGGTTCTTGATTCTTGTTCGACTTCTTTAAAGAGTTATTTAGTATCTATTACAACGCCGTGAAACCTCATTGACCCCAGGCAGAGAGGCAGGGTTCGTCTTCAATAGCCCCCCTTAACAATGGCCAACAATGGGACCAAATGGCCCGGCTGTTTGCGTCCACATCAGCAAGCAGCAGACCACCAGCATCCACCATCCATCACAGTCAGGACGAGCCAGCGTCCTGCCCGATCTGGATGATATGATTGGGAACGTCTGCTATTCTGAGCACCGCATTTTTGCCACCGTGTACTTTTCTGCCGTTAATCATGGTGCGAGGCATTTTATGGCCGCTCTGTTACTGCTTTGTTTTCGGTAAACTTTTTTTTTTTTTTTTTCTCTCTGGTCTATTGCTATTTCAATCTGCTTTCGGCGGTTTTTGTGCATTCTGCATCATGATATCTTAAAAGTCTTGGGAGGTACAATACTAGATGATGCTACTTTTATTACTAGAGCATCGCACTGCCAGGCCACTGATGTAACTAAAAAAGGATGGAAAGATGGCGAAAAAAGGGAGAGTAAACTCCCGTAGGTGACCATCACAAGACAAACAGAAGCAGAAATTTTTCAAGTTTAAGAAAAACATTCATTATTATTTAAAAAAAAAAAATAAAAATAAAAATCATAATTTACATGAATTTGAAGATGTACAGAATAAAACTACATCATATATTGTATTTATGCCATAACATAGGTTGGTAAACTCTATTCTGCAAATATAAAGGTGAATAAAGTCAATGTAAGTGAATTTACTCTCCACTTTCCACTATTTGCATCAAACAAATGGCATAAGTTGAATGCCACTACTTCTATGATGGCTGCTACTGCTACCAACAATATTAATATCTTTTCATCTCTGGCCTCAGAGGTGTTTTCCGACTACTTCTGTGTGCCGGGGTGTGTGAATGAATTATCTCCACCTCACACATTTACGATCAGTGACTGTAAGCTCCGGTGCAGAACCCCACCTGACTCAATTCAATCTGTCCCAAAGCCCATAGATCATATGGAGGCGATGCAAGCCGCTCCCAAGAGCACCATCTATTACACCCGAGCTAACAGCACATGACGCCGGTTGAATCGGACACCTCACCTGTGTGTTGTGTGTATGTGTGTGTGTGTATGTGTGCATAGCCACCACTAACCATTTGCTGATAATTACCACCCAAATAAGGCTGAGTGCGGAGGTTCAATGTAAATTGGTTCAATATAAATCTTTTAAAATCCAATCCAATGCAAGAGAATGCTCAGAATTCCTTGTGAATATGATAAGTAAGTCTATTATAAAGTAGTTTCTCCTATAAAACATTCTTAAATTTATACACCAATGTTATATTTGCCGCATTGGTGCTACATTTTTATCCCCAAGGAAGGAAATGCTAAGTTGTATTTGCACTCTATACAGCTGCAGATGAATGATTGTCACTGTATGCAGTAGCAGGAAAAATGACTTGTTCACTCCCAAGGTATCTGATATTTGAATATTTTTTTATTATTATTATTATGCTTTGGAATCAGATATCTGTTTTTTCCTGCAGAATGGGTATGTAGCATTTTGGAAGGGGAGCCGTCATCATATTAGCTGAACCCAGGGCTGCTCCCAGAGACACAAAGCCTCCTTCTTTCCTAATTTCCTCCCAACTCGTCGGCCCAGGCCTCCATCCAATCTGTAGGACAGCCGGACCCCGGGGGACCCAGCAGCCACCAGCTGACTGACCAAGCGGCTTGCTCAAAGGCACAATTAGAGGGTCTTTGTTTCACCCGGAGTGGCCCTTTGTGCCGCGTTGTCGCCTGGCACTGGAGGGGAACGTCATCAGTCACCAGCTGAATGGTCGGAGGGAGAGGAGAAATCACACACACACACACACACACACACACACACACACAGGTTGGAGGTTCCTTTCCCTATCAGGCTGAGGGGTCTGACGGCACCCTGTGGTGCTTCAGTAGCAGCTCTCCCTGAAGCCCTCTTCAGCATGAGAGGGTGCTGATTTCGGCTCATCAGTGGATTTTTGGCTCTCTGTCACTTTGTCGTCAAGATGCACAGCCAGCTTTTGTGATCAACTCCTAATCCCAACTCTACAAAGTTAATTATGAGCCCTCACCTCTTGTCTAATCATGCCCTGATTAGACAAGAGATTTTATGACCAAAACAAATTATCATCATCAGTTTTTTGGAGAAGTATTGCAGTTTTTTTTATTTTTACGCACTGAGGCACCACAACTTGGATTTCTCAAAGCTTTTTTTTTTTCTCAAAAAAGAAAAGCCGGGCCAGATGAGGTTGTCCGGGATTAGAAACAAGTTGCTCGTTGGCGTTGGAAAACTGAACACCACATACCACCCATGAGCAATCCAGACCTCTCATCTCGTCTTTCTCTTCCTGCCGCCCTCCTTTTTCTCCTTTCCTCTTTGTCCTCATGTCCAATAACATCTCAAATACGCTGGGAAAATAAGATTTGGACCGAGGAAATTAATCCCATTTATTCTACAACTGCAACGCTGTAATAACAAAGTATGCAGTCAGTGCTTACATACTGTATAATGTATATAAAAATACACTAATTTAGAATACAAGCGGCTTAACCATCCCTCTGGGAGCTTTGCATTTGTGCAACTGAAACTCTATTATATGAACAGAACAAGATATGAACAACCTCTAAAATTTAGATGGTCAAATAACTTCCAGATTGCATCGTTTAAAGTTCAAGCGTATCAGCAGAGCCATGTTTTCCCAAGGCAGGTGCATCAGATCTCAAAACACACAAACCCTGATAAGAGCTCCCCCCTTCCTCCTCTCTTCTTAGAGTCACAGTTTATTATGCTGAGACCGAGAAGGAGCCAGGCCTGGATTATGATATGGTTGACATCATTTGATTCTCCTCCCAGGAGCTCTGAAAGTGCTCCATTAGAGTTATTGCTGAAGGAGGGGAGTGCCAACACTAGCAGTCTGTCCCTGATACCCACAGACTCACCTGCTGGGTGTAATCTGTCCTGTTAAGATTAAGCCAACTTTAAATTTACACATACTTTGGAGTCTTTGCACCTACGCAAACAGCGAATTGTGCTAAAGGTTGTTTGGAAGCAGACGAGAAACAGTGAGGATTTTACACGTCCGATGTTCAGCGCGTGCATGCACGTCTGCAGAGCCAAAAGTCTGCTGATTACGTTTTTAAATTATTCAATATGTCCACATTATTGCACCTCAACACACTGAAGTTTGATTGTTATTCTGCATAATTTCTTTTTGGCTCACAGTCATTTTGTAGCCAAGATGCACAGCCAGCATTTGTGATCAATTTAATCAAATCCTAATCCCAATTCTACAAATTTTGAACCTTCACTTTTTATCTAATTGTGCCCTGAACCTGAGCAAAGACCTTACGTCCAAAACAAATTTAGCTAAAATCAAATTTTTAAGGATATTGCAGTTTTTCTTTTTACACATCAGTGCACTAAAAATTGGATTTCTCAAAGCTTTTATTCTTGGAACATGAGAAACAAGAGGGACAGGTGAAGTTGCTCGTTGGCGTTTCACGTTTTAACAAATTATATCTAATTGTCTGAAATTTGCCATTATTGCCCCCTTATATTCATCCGTGTGCTTCGTAGACGTGGGTAGTCTTCCTGTAACATGTGCCGACCGCTTTACAGTCACTGTTGGGATTCAAAATAAGTTCGGAGATGGGAGAGACACCACAGGCCCCAAAATACAGGTCTCTAATCTTATAATTCACTGCTGTCTGTATTATGGCTACACACAAGACATGCCATTTTCAATGAAGACACTAAACACGAAACTGACAACACGCCATAAACCAGAAGACAAGGATTACAGTCTCCAGAAAGTTCCATCAAAGCAAATCGAGCCTTTTGCCAAGGCGTGGATTCAAAACTGAGCCGAGAATAGAACGGCACAATAAATCACCGTTAAATCCTTGGAGATTTTTCCTCCTGGTTCTGGTCTTCATATCTTACAAGGACATGTTGTTTTTCTCAAGATGGAGGCGCTGGCTTGCAAGGAAGAAGACGGAGGGAGAGAGGGAGGGGTGTGTGTGTGTGTGTGAGTGTGTGTGTTGGGGGGGTTAAAGAGAAAAGAGAGAGGGGTGGCGGGTGGTCAGGCAAGCAGGACAGTGACATTCACGCGTTGCGACGTGGCGACACTGACACGGTGTCCTCCCTGCCGCTCGGCCAAGCTGTTATCGCAGTCGGCCCCCGTTTCCAGGTCGCAACCCTCAGCGGCACCGGCATTATTGGGTCGCGGCTTGGTGCCACGGCCCAGCCCCGGTGTGGGCCGGCAATGCCATTGTCCAACGGCGAAGCGTGGCTGTGAGATACTGAACACGCACACACACACACACACACACCAACACACAGGACCACTGAACCACCCTGGCAACCTCCCTAGCAACCATCTGCCTTGCTTTGCCATGCTCGGGTTTTGGGCACTGCCAGCGACGGGCATGCCTTGACACGTCTGAGTTAATGGGACAAAACGAAAGGGGCACCGGAGGACAAAGGACTCACAAATGAAAGAGTGTAGCCAGCAGAGAGAAGGAGCAGTGAAGGCGCAGACAGAGAAAAGAAGGGCGGAAAGTGACGGAAATGAAGAGAGAAAACATTCCTAAGATCAAAGATCGTGCTGCGCTCAGTGAGCTCTTTGAAATAAGTGCCATCTCATGGCAACTGAGGAGAACTTGAACACAATGACTCGCTACAGATGTGAATACTTAATATTCTTGGGTCAGCAGTTCAAAATATAGAGCAATGTCATGATAAAATCGAAGACATGGCACTGTAATGGCTGTAGATTTTGCACATACAGATTACATATCTGCACACAGTGACATGGTATTAAAAAAAAAATCCATAGATTGTAATTGACAGTATTTAAACAGCTACATGTGGCGAGATTAATTTTGGCCTATGTTGACTTTGCCAGTAAGCAGCAAAAGACAATATCAGATGCCACGTTTATGCAGGACACAGTACGATTTTTGGCGATTGTAAACTTAGACCTCTGACATGTGGTATGGTGTTAGTATCTTACCAACAAACTAAATACTGCATTAGGACGACACATTTTAATCACAAAATCACAAAAATATTGGACTGATCATTTGTTTCTCAATCAAAACAGAAAGTCTGGTGTGCAATTGTGTTATGCGATTTAAAAAGAATATAATCCTGGTGATTATATCCGGTTTTTCTTGTGCTTTTCTACCACACCAGTGTGTTTCCTGTGCTATTTTTCCACGTGGCTCCTCTGTGGAAACAACCACAGAATAATTTTTTACCATCGTTTCCCCCCGTCGCCTCCATCTGTATTCAGTGCCATACCCCTCCTTGACATAATGCCTAGTTTTTACCTATTCAACTATCAAGTCATTGTATTGGCAGCTATTATCATTACAAACCCTATTGTCAACAAAGTAACAGACCCAACAAAAGTGCGACATGAAAACACAACAACTTCTGACAAAGAGCTCACGTTCAAAAATGTGTCAGGCTTTCTTGCGTAAAACTATAAAAGAATAATCAGCGCTTTTGAATGTCCTTATTTTCATAGCTCATTCAAGGGTGTTCGTTGCCCCCTTTCACTTTTGAATGGGAATTAGCAATTCGGGAACATAGTAACTTTGACGGGTGTCATTAGGCAGTTGAATGTACTGTGGTGGACTTTAATGACTTATGGCTTCTTTTGTGTGCCGTCCACATGTCGGTGGGATTGGGCCATCTTTGTGATTTCTAATTGGACTTGGAACGAGTTGTTATTTTGACGTTGACAGCCCTGAGGTCAACATCGGATCAGTAAGGACTCGGAAGAGTGACGGGTCGCTTCCTGACGCTATAGATTTGAGGTGTGGTGGGACAGGTTTGGGCAGTTAAAGGGCGGGGGGCGGGGGCGGGGTAACGGTGTGACGCGTCATCACAAGCAGATACATCTTCCCCTGTCGGACGTGTCGGCTTGTGTTGCCTTATCGGTGCTGCGCCGAAGGGCCTCCGAATCAGTGACCTCATATCTTTATCTTCCGCCAGAACGTCTCCTTTAACATGCAAACACACCGCCTTTGTCATGGCACAAACACAAATCAATCCCCTGCCCCCTTTTGGCCGCCAAAACCCAGGCCTCTATAAAGACCAAAGGGGAACCTTAGACAACCCATGATGGAGCCTTTTTCAATCGAGCACTTGTCCCTGAGCTTCTGTGGACCACTTTAGACCAAATCTGGGTCACACCGCCCCGGCTTGTTTAGAAAAGAACAGAAAAGTCTGACTGGGGGAGAATTTCCAAGAGCAGCATTTCAGAAGAAGCAAAAATTCAGCGGAAGCCAGTTTTCTCGCACAAAGAATTTCAGGCATTTGAAGATTTGGAGACGATATAACCTTTGCGTGTCTACAGTGACAACCGATAGTTTAGGGTTATTGTTTGTGAGCGCGCTTGGTCATTCCCCTCTGTCTAGACCACACAAAGATCCAATTTTTGCCCCGAGAACTCCCTCGCTGACTTTTTTTTCCCCCACCGTTTTACACAGAATATGCACTCCCTCCATACAGCACCCCCAGGGCAGAGGGGAGACAGGCGATGTCAAGCCAAAAAGGAGAGCGCGCCACTCCCCTGGGTTGTACAGACTGTGAGATCAAGCGCTCTTCCCTGAGTTCGGTGTAGCTCTCATCTTTTTTATTTACTTCCTTAGAAGAAGACGGAGACCCTCCGAGACCCCGGGGTCTGGAGACGGGGGCTAAAAAGGAGAAAAAGAGATTGACTCAAGGATATGATGAATGTAACAGATGAAAATGAGGGGAAATTTGGAGTCGGGCCAACTCTCCTCTTTCTTCCCCCCTTTCCTTCTCTCTTTCTTGCCCCCTCTCGCATTTTCAAAGAGCTGAGAGGCCGTAGGAAAACTGAATGAACCATGACCACAGGCAGATGCTCCCCACATCTCTCTCTCTCTCTCTCTCTCTCTCTTCTCTCATCACGCCCTTCCCACTTTACACCCCTCATTTCCCACAACTAACTTGCCACTGTCGTTTCAACAAGGCACATGGTACATTTACAGTTTTTTTGGCAGACTTTGTTGCCGTACATTGTTGTAGCAGACAGAAATTCAAAGTGGATTTGCTTCAAGACAAAAAAAAAAAAAAAAAAAAAAAAGTGAGGTAAAAGTGTTGCATTGAAATAGTTTGGGATGATATCGTGAATTGGTTTTTCTTTACCTTCACGTTTCAACGTTTATTTGGATCACGGCGTCGTCCACTGTGGCGAAGTGGTTTTATTTTGTTACGGTGCCATTTTGACCGATTGCCATTTGTTAATTTCTGCTAATCCCCTCCGGACACGCTGTCCTCGAAGGCCAAATGAGCACAGATGGGGCATTTTTAGTCCCTGGGAACAGATAATATGACTGATTTTAGATTTGAAATGAATATATCACGCTCTAGATGGCAGGATGTTTTCATTCACTTATGTTTTTTAAAAAAAATAATAATCAAATATTTAAATTCTAAAATTACAAAATGTGTAACAATGAAGTAAAATGAATCAATAACAAACTTTTGCTTTAAAATATCAACTTCATGAAACCTTTAAATATTAAATATTCATTTAGAAATACCTTATTAAAACTCATGTATCTATATATTTATATGGTTTTGTTGAGATACAGCGAAATAAAAAAGGTGAAAAACTGTCTCAGGCATACAAACACATTCAAACAAAGCACATTATAGTAATTAACTAAAGAATCAACATCATTTAAAGACATTTTTATGGAACCTATGACATCTAATACTATGAATTTGCATGTTAAAGACCAAAAAAGAGGGATCCTCCTTTTTAAAAAGTTGACAAAGTAAAAAAGGAGAGTAAACTGAGTGCATTGGTGTTACGTGTCACTGTTTCTCTGTGTGGTGGATCACTGCTGACGTGGGTCAGAGGAAGAGGAAGAGGAGGGTTTTGTTGGGTTTCATCGGTGTGAGACACTTGTATGACTGTACAAAACATGCAGATCAAAGCTGGGGTGTTCACACAAGTCTGTTTTTTTTTTTTTTTTTTTTTTTTTTTTTGTGGTAGAAACATACATTTGGTTAATTTTGCAACCCCAGCTGTCTAGAAAACCATTCTGACAAGTTTGTGGATTTGGAAAAAAAAAAAAAAAGTTCTAATGATACGAATGCTCTTGTGACAATAAATTATGTCAATATTCCTTTTCAAATGCAACATAAACTAGATTGCTTCATATTAAACCCGTTCTGATGATTCCCTCTGCAACGTGTCATTGTTTTTCTAATGAATCGATCGGTTAAGATCCTAAATAATGTGAATTCAAATTTTCCTTTCATTGTAAACTTGCCTTATGTTTACCGGCTTGTTCCACAGCTGCTGCTCTGAAGTTATTTCTGATGGTGCAGTAATTGTTTCTCAGGCACCACAGTGAACCGCATCGTGTGTATTTTTAGCGTGTGTAGCTCATGCAGATGTCCACGCCGCAACATGCATACGTGGGAATGGACGGACGTGCCTTAACGAGAGGTATTTTCCTGTGTGTGTGTGTGTGTGTGTGTGTGTTTGTGAGGACCATGACCAAAGTTCTGAGTGCAGAGCAGGAATCAGGCCAAATGCTGGCAAGCGACGGGGCAGTGAAGCAACCCGAAATTCACTCTGCTCGCTCTCAGAAGGCTTGTTCTCGCTCCTGAGCCAGCAACACCTGGTTCATCGCTCCGCTTTGCCAAAAACAATGAAGATTTCACTGCCAAAACATTGCATTGCTAAATATAAAACCTCTAACTTTGCCATTTATGAAGACAAATCATTATCTGATATCCATAGAAGTGGAGCATTTAGTCAAAGAAAATGACATCATTGTCATTTTACGATTTAAATTCTCCAATATTCTTTGGAAATAAGCAATTCTGCAGCAACTGTGCTCACCTACTGAGATGCTTCAACAAATGGCAAATTAGAAAAAGAAAAAACATTCAGCAAGTCGTGTTGGTGAAATATGGAAACTTAATGGACAATAAAAATCAATGTGATTTGGCTGGAGCAGCCTTGAAAAACAACCATAATGTGTGTGTGTCGACCATTTTTTTTCCTCACTGATTTCTCATATTCCCAAGGAAACCCTCTGTGTCTTCTGATTCAATTTTGTATCTTGTTGCTAGCAGTGAGCTACAGTTTATTATCTTATATTCATTTATTTTTCTTATATTTACTGATTCTGGACAGTCCAACTTGGAGAAGAAAAACAGGAAGGGAAGAAAATTAACCTACCAGGCTCATTTTGAATTTCTGGAAAATATATTTTATGGTTAATTTTAGCTTACTGATAGTCAAACATTATTCTGTGGTTCCTCACCTTCAATTTGAGTTACTTTTATGATGTAAAAACTCCAAAACCCACAAAACTCCAACTGCAAACTGATGAAAAAATGCTAAAAAATTATTTGCAACAATTGTTGATAATTTGACCTTACTATTCCTTGGTGTACAGTTTAATCCATGTCATGTACTTTGAGTGAACATGTTTAGGGAGTAAAAATCTTCAAAACTTCAAAACATTTCACAAAAGTGTGTGACGCTCTCGTCATGTTTTTTCCAGAGAAACACACACAGACTTTTTGGAATCCGAGAGACTGGACTCACTGTTTTACAGCGACACTCAAACCAACTGCGCTTCATTCATTCAGGCACACATTTACACACACACACTCCAACACACTCACACAGCGAGAGCGGTGCAGAGGATATGATACAGCATAATCCCCGCTTCGGGAGAAAAAAAAAGGGGAAAAAAATGGACAGAAATCCCTCCTTCACCAAATAATTCTGTAAATTGAAACTACTCTATTGCTGTGTGTATCTGCCCTGACGTGTAAGGCATGTTATTGTTTGAGACAACTTCTCTGTGCGGGGACGCAGACCGAGCTCCTCTCCCTCTCACTAAAGGATATCCTGATAAAAAGGTAGAGCAGATGAGGGGGGCGGTGGCGGCGGTGGAGGGGGGGGATTGGACGAGAGGCGATACGGCACATAGAGAAATTTCATTTCCTGCCTTGTACGGAGAAAATAATATCAGCTGGGAAAACCTGGCCGAGAGATGGGAGATTTCCCCTCCCTACATTGATAACCATTTGTTCATTTCCTGACAACAACAGCAAAAGAGAGAAAAAAAAATAGATAAATAAATAAAATAAAAAAAATAAAAAAGTGCACGAGTCTCCTCCAAAATGGAACAGGCTGAGTTTTCCCTCTCTTTCTCGTTTTTGTTCTGTGGCGGACGGGGAGTCTATTTCATCGCCAACATGCCGCAGTAGTCCTAATCACAGGATCAGTTATTATTGGAAGGAGCATTTGCTGCACTGGCTGAGAGAAAGAGAGAGAGGGAGAGAGAGAGAGAGGGAGAGAGAGAGACTGGGGTCCATGGTCAAATTCTTCCACTTTTGTGTCGCTTGGCTTTTCTCCGCCAGGTCGGATTTGCATTTTAATGGAAGGCTTTTATAGACTTCTCGGTGGCGTTCGTGGCACCACAAGTGGCATCATTAAGTGAACTAAGCCGGATTAGAGGCGATGCCGAGGTCAGATACCCATACGCCATAACAGAACCGAAGCTTTCTCCTCCAGGATTAGACACTGAGAGAGGGGAAGGAGGGAGGGAGAGGAAAAGAGAGAGGAGGTTTTTTTTTTGTCGGGACAGAGAGGAAGAGAGGGGAACATCGAGAAAAAGAGAGAGATAAAAAGCAGCATGGCGATAGAAAGTGAGCGAGTGGGAGAGAGACATAAGCAAGAAAGAGGAGAGACAGACTGCAGCAAAGGTGATGAATTGCTTGTAAAGTGGGTCCTCTTGAGTTCGAGGGCCTCTCCAGTTCTGCTCCTGGCTCCTGTTCGGCTTTTCTTTCCTCCTTAAAGCGACAGAAAGCGCAAACCTGGAGCCAGCGGTGTTTGCGAATAAGACTTGGAGTCGGTTGTTGCATGAATACAGTATCAGATGTGAGGGCTTCACGGCAGTAGGGCTGTTCATTTTGATTTTCTGGGACACCCGCTGCATCATTTCACCCCACCTATCTAGAACCTGAGTGGACGAAAACACGGATTTTGACATTGACTAGATGTTGCATCAAAATGAAATTTGAGTTGATGTCCGTTGACGTCCACCACCGCTCCCTGCATCGTTTTGCAAAAATAAAGACCTATTTTTTTTTATATATATATATTAACTAAAACCTCCATCCAAAGTTGCTTTAGTGTGAAATTCGTCTGTCCCATAAAATCACATTGGGAAATTGAGCTTGTTTGGGTCGGCTGCCTCCAACGTGTTGCCGTCGCCGTTGATTGGAGCACCAAAACCTACAAAGTTCTGGGTTTGCATGACTGAATACCCCACCACTGCTCTGCTGCTATTTTTCCAATTAACCTTTACAGGGTCCAACCTTTACATGCAACGACGTGGATCAATGCCCAGAGCGATAAACATCTGCAGAGCATCTGCATATAATGTTTCAAACTCAGACAAAATGGCTTTTTGTTGTGCAAATATTAACTCCGGTGCATTCGCTAAATGTTGCTGAATGTGATTTGACACGTGATAAGCGATGTGTTGCATTCAATGAGCTGAAGCTGCAAAGGACTACAAAGAGTTGACCCTGAGACGTTGGCATGGAGATGTAAACGATGGGAATGACCCGGAAAAGGCAATGGAGACGATTTTGCTCAAGAAACTGACCAGTTGTTGTATTTTGGACCAAACTACGGCCGTATGCAAACTAAGAGCTGGTGTGAGAAGAGTTTAATGGTTCAGCCGGAGCCTGAATGAACTGCAAAAGGTGTGTGTGAAGATTCCCAGTCATCCAGGTCATGGTTATCCAGGGAGGGTTGAATCGAGGGCAGCTGGATACTTGAGGATGTTTGACCTCTCCATCCAGGAGGCTTCTTCAGCTCTGACTGACTTTATGAGGTTCAATACCTGGGACTTGCCACCAGTCCGTCAGAACAGAAGAAGCCTCTTGGATGAGAGGTGAGACATCCTCAGGTACCTGCGACCAAGTCCAGTCGCCATCGATTCAACTCCCCACGGACGACAAGGGGCCGTTTTCCACCAGCCTGGCACAGCCGTACTCTGGTTGTGTTTCCATTGGTCAATTCTTTAAAGAGAGTCAGCACGCTGTTCTATTCTACGTTGATGACCTAATTTTTCCGTTTTCCAATTCAGTGCCAATGCTTCTCGCTGTCTGGTCATCATTGGTCCAATTCATGAATCATAAGAAAATGAACTTGCAATATCAACTGGCTGCACTGCAAACAAACCTTTTTAGAATCAGGAGCTTTGGATTTTTTCGTCCAGTTCCAGTTGATTTTTTTTTTTTTTTTTGGTCCTTGCTCAACAAAAACCGACCGTGCATTGGCAGGTTGAGGCAGGGCTACAGTGCTGTTTGACACCGTTTAGCTGCGCGCTTGAGCATCAACGAATCTGTCGGTATTTTGTTGTTACCTGTCAAACAGCTGCAGAAGACGCGTGAGGAAAACCACAGGAGGCGCCACGGAGCAACGACGAGGCCCGAGCTCCTTATTGTGAAACCAGAGGGAAACATCACTACGTTTGCACTATGAGCAGGAACCTGAGCAACTTTAAATAAAAATAAATTGATCGAAGGACAAATAAATACTGCAGAACCGGATTTAGCGTCAGTTTCTGTTGTCTCCCATTTGGATTGGCTCTTGTTTGTGGTTGTTTATGGAAAAATCCAACGCTTTCCACCAACATGTCTGTGTTTTTTCCACAATTTCTCTTTTCTTCTGACAGCAAAGCCAGGTTTCTATGCCGATAATCCCCTAATTTAACAGCGCGGGGGATCACATCACCTCAGATGCAGCGTGCAACTAAAAAAACACAACTGAAAAATCTTTTTTTTTCTTTTTTTGCTTTCATTTTGAAAATTGGAACAAGGCGAGGCAGTCTTGAATCGTTTGTGATTTCGTTTTGTTGTGGATTGTAATTGGAGATGTCACAAGGTATTTACACTATACAGTAGCACACTAGTGACTTGATGTTTTTATATGTACGCTTGTGTGTGTGTGTGTGTGTGTGTATTGCTCATGAGTCTAACACAGCGTACGGTGCAGAGATGAGCGGCCCGTCACTCAGCAGGCATCAGGCCGTGGAGGTCACACCCCGACGGTCGCGGGAAGAAGAGATTATGCCTGTGTGTGTTTTCTGCAAGTGCGTGCGTGCATGTGTGCGTGTATATGTGTGTGTGTGTGTGTGTGTGTGTTTAGAAAATAGCAGAGATTATGCATTGTGATATCAAACTGGGTTAACGTAGCGGGCTGTGTTTGCATACAGGGGTGCCACAGCCTCGCGGTTTAAGCTCTAATCCCCGCACACTGAATCCTCCCTGGCTGATTTGGCACTTTTTCAGAGTATTAGGCCACCAGGCGAGGAGGCTTTGTTTACCCAACAGGCAAGTCATCATGTTTAATAATATCCCGACTAGCCTCCATTTTCCTCTCCTTTTTTGCCTCGCCCTTTGTACGGAGAGCGTTCGGTTACTTTGGTATACTTCAATGACACTGAAAAATTACGCAAATATGATTCCCTTAACTCTTATTCAGCCGGGTTTATCACATTAAGCTTCAGAATCGCTTTTTCAAGGGGGATCTGTCCATTAAAGCAACATTAAAATGGACATAATAGTAAAATTAAAAAGCATACAACAGCGTACACAAGCAGCATTGCTCATTGTTGATTTGGTTCTCATTAAATGTCTTTCAAATCTGTCATAAAATACTTGTGTATGACTGATAAGACTATACTGACTTTGTTTCTCCAGTAAATATCTCCATATTTAGGCCTATAGCATTTATTATTTATGTTTATAACAGACTGTGCTTTAGAGTTAAACATATGAGGCCCATTTCTTACCAGCAGTAAACTAATAATGCACAAAAAAGTAGTTTGGAGGGGAAATTAACCAGCGCATTTAATAATAGATTAAAATCAATAGGAAAAACATCACTTCACAGCTGCTTTGATTAATGGTCTCTGCTGGAATGATAAATTAAAGTTGAAAACTTTCTGTACACATTATTAACCCCCCGTTTTCTAACTCATTTAAAACCCCACGGGCCAACTTCCCATTATGTTGATAATATGGGTATGGTTTGCCAAAACTCTTTGTGCTAATTGTGTGTTGGTTCAGAAAGCCATTTTCTGTTAGAGTGCACAAATCCATTACGACCTCCTCCTTAGCCCGGATAATGGGGATTGAATTAATGCAGTGGCTAAAACATGTGGCCTGAGCCTCCTAAAGATATGATTGATCATCTTATTCCTGGCTATTCAAGCGGTTTGGTTGTGTTAATCGATACTATTAGCGCCTCTGGATTAAAAACTAACGAACCCGGATCCGAGCAAACAAAGATGTGAGGATGGTTTTGAATATCAGAACTTGTTGGGGGTGCGCTTGATTGACACTGCCAGATACTTCAACTATTTTGTTTTGGGGATTTTAAAATGTGTTCAGTTGCATCTCAGTGAACCTTTAATTGGGTTTCCCATATTTGGACTTCGTCATTAAGAAATAAATCCCAAAAATTCTTTACTGACAACTTAAGGGAAAGATGATTTTTGGAAACGCTGGTCCTTACCCAAAATGTGACGAAAGGCTTGGCACCAAAATCGCCTCCATGTCTGTCCAGTGCCCTAACATTTTCTACAAGCAATTAGCATGAACATATTACTGCTGTTTCTACGATGTAAACAAATCATTTTGAGCGAGGAAAATCCAGGAGATAATGAGGAAAATATTGGACTCCTGGACTCGCAGTGCAGTCATTTGGCTGCAGCACAATTTTGCTGTGCGCAGTTTGGTGTGATTTTATGGTCATTTTTCCCCTGTTTTGACTGGAAAGCAGCGATCCCTCGGTGACGTCAGCTATTTCAGAGACAGCTGACACGACGCCGCACTGGTTAACTCGCTCTGCGTTATGTGAGCGTGCAAAGTTCACCGGTGTTTCCGCCGCAAAGAGGGTGAACAACCATCGAGAGAACTTGGATTTTGGTGCGAACTGCCCCTTTAAGTTGCTCCCGACTTGGTGCTGTGGTGCTCTTGCTGAAAGCGGCTTGGTGCTGGTGAAGCGTCCCTGATTGGCTGTGTGGTGGAGGGGAATGAAGCCAAGTTTAGCTGAAACAAGAGGGAAGGGAGGATCGAAGGGCAGAGGCACAGGTAGAGTGGGAGAATAAAAGCTGACAGGGGAAAGATGGACTCAGATAAGAAGCGATGGAGGACTGCAGACAGGTAATAAAGGTGCAGCTGAATGAAGGGATGGATGATGGATAGGCGGAGGGATGGCGAAAATAGAGGAGTTGGTTCCTAAAATGCTCGAAGCCTGATTGCTGGAGAAGTGGGCTGATGATTTAGGAGCGAGCACAGGTTTAACCCTGCAGGCAATGGAAACACAGTCAAATCTGGTTAAATGTGAAATAAACACCATAAAAGCAACTTCACGGCTAAATTACAACAGACTATATCCATTTGCAGCAGAACCAGTATTGCAGAAAAGGAAACACACTCAGGTCTTTATTCAGTCCAAGGTTTGTGAAACACAACGAGCCAGAAAAACTGAATAAGTGCATTTTTTTCCATTTTAGAGCCTGGTTTTTAGACAGTACATGCACACCAGCTCACGGTTTTTCAGTGAGAATACCTCTAAGTAACTAACGTGCATGTCGACAAAGTGAAACACATGCAAATCTGTACACAAGTTATTTAATCTGGTATTTAGCCTTAAATGTATGCATCTTTGAGTCATGCATATCAAAATTGTTCAAAAATATGTTAATACTCCATTAACTCCTAGAAAAAAAATCCCTCAGAGTGAAGCTGCATCGGAAACAAGAGGAAATATGCCAGAAATAAACATTTCAATACTGAATATGAGACCAAATAACATGATTTTTGGAAGATATGGTTTTAATTGTCCCATGTGGGAAAATTTGGTTCCAGTAAGAGTCAGAGAAAAAAAAAAAAAAAACAGAGAGCAGAGGAGAGTGGGCCAGACACCTGGGATGGCTAAAATGGCCCTAAAATAAAATCAAGACTATTTAAATAATAAAGTTTTATAGAAAATGCAAAATGCAGACAAGCTTCATCGTCACTGTGTGCAAATTCAGCGACTCCCCAGCTGTGCAAATGAAGGAAACCCCGGTTCTTGTCCTAAAGGGGGTATGGCTCTATTTTACCGTCCTGAGGCTGGTAAGTCAAAGGGCGTGGTCTGCACAGTCCAGGATGGCGAGCGCCTTTTGAGTTGGATCAGTTCCCAAACCTTAGAGAGTTCAAACTGATTCCATAAAAGTCAAGTGTGGAAAAGAGCGATTTAAATGCAGGAGAATGTGTATGTGGGGTTAGACGGCGGGGCAGGGCAGGGCAGGCCGTGCCGGGAGGGGTGAGAGGTGTGGGCTAATCTGCGGCCGGCTGATATAGATAAACAGTGACGCCTCCCAGAGAGCGGATGTTGTACCCAGATGGACTCGGAGCAGTCGGCGGCAGCGGGGGGGAGAGAGAGACAGATCAGATAGGTGGAGAGGGGGGGAACACTGCAAAAAATGTCCACCTTGGCAAGTCAGCGAGTCACAAAACACCTCAGAGTGCACCTTCCTCGTGAGCCACTCCATTTGAATTTGCAAAAGTGGAAAAATGCAGCAAATCACAATATGTGATCCCTCCGAAAAACGAAATTCCTGTTACTTTTTTTCCAAAATATTTCAGGATCACCAGTTTGGAATCTGAATACTGTTTGATAAACTGTTGAATACAAAGCCTCTAGCCTGAAACAGTGCTGATTATTCTCATTTCTTCATAGTTGAAAGTAAATATTTATTCTTGTTGTATCAGTGGTTATCTTTCTTTTTCCTGGTGAAATCGCTCTGAAAAAATGAGAGAAGGGGGACGGTTGCTCTGTTTTCTTACGCCACATTCGCTGGCACTCGGACAGCAGATTTTCAGTCTTGAAAAATTTCCGACCAGATAAAAAAAAGAGAAATAGATAGACATAGATACTCCAAAATAACTATCTTTATAATCAAAAGTCTTGCTCTATATCTGTTGCTGTGTGTTATTTGCCCATTTTGTTATGCTCTCGTATAATAAAAATATAAAACTGATACAAGTTTAAATCATATAAAAAAGTTGTTTGCCTTTGGATTTGGTTTTTCCATCACTCCTTCCATAGACTCTGAGACATTTAGCTCTGTTTGCACTGGAAAAACAGCGCCCTCTATCTTTTTTGTGCCGTAAAGCAATCCAGCAGACTCCCATTAAAAAAAAAACAGCAAACTGGCAGGGAGCAGCCACAAATCCTCTCTCCTGATTACATTAATGCCTCAACATGAATGTGGGGATGTTTTCTTAACGTCACAGGTGGATGTTTATTTTTTGCAGCGTGCAGGCAGGTGGAGGGGCGGATAGAGGGAGCGCAGCGGGGAAGGAGAGAGAGATCAGATCATCTGTCCTGGACTCCTCTGATGTGTCATCTCACACTAATATGATCTGAACCTCTCTCTCTCTCTCTCTCTCTCTCTCTTTGTCTCCTCCTCTCCCCGTTCTCTTTCCCCATCTCCTCGCCTCCTCTCCACTCCTTCACCTCCCTCCTCTCTCTCTCTCTCTCTCTCTCTCTCATCCTGCCTCTCCGTCCTGTCTCCGTCTCATCAGACCTTATCGAAGCTCCCACATTCATCGCTGGGGTTTTTTATCTATCTAATTATGTCGCCACTCACCTTTTACAGGAAGTAAAGCAAGACCCGGGGCCTGCTGGGAGGCTGGGGCGGAGTGTGATGCTTTGCCTTTTGCGCACACACACACACACACACACACACACACACACACCTCCACACACAGGCTTGTAGAACAGCGGCACAGCATCACACACATTCAAATTTACACATATGCATGCAAGGCTATGAGTACATACACTCTTTTTCTCTCTGCCATACATACACACACACACACACACACACACACACACATATACAATTATTCCCCTTACCCTTGTGCCTTTTCAATTCAGAATGTCACCTTTTCAGTATCATGGGGGCCCTTTGAGCGAGGCCCCGGCCCCAAGTCCCCCAAACAGCCCGGCTCAGCGATAAAACTCCCCAGATACCCTTCCATTATGAAGCAATGATAGGACGTGCTGCCTGGAGACACACACACACACTCTCTCTCTCTCTCTCACACACACACACACACACATACATACACACACAAATGCATAGAAACTCTCATGCACTTGCAAAGATACCCATGCAGGCACCAGAGCAGACACATCCATACAGATATATGCACACAAAAGGAAGGCACAGATGCTGCGGCACTTATATAAGTGCACACACACATTCACACACACTCACACACACACACACATACACACATCTCCTTATCAACCTCTCTCAGTACCGACTGCCTGAGCTGCATGTGCTCTTTTTAAGCATAATCCTACAAGAACCCAATTGTTATTGATATAATATTTTATACAGCAGCTAGCCAATGGTTTATCAGAAAATGGGAAGAGTAAGCATAGTTAGCGATATTTCTGGCCTTTTTTTTTTTTTCTTTTTTTCATTTTCATATACAGAGCACACTCTCCTTTTGAAGAAAACCTTTTCAGGCTGTACACGTCGATACGAGTGATTTTAATAATCCAGCTCGTGATTGCTTGATTCAAACGGGGAGCCGGGGGGGAAAAAAAAAAAAAAAAAAAAAACAACCTCAAAGCAGCTTGTTGGATTGTTTGGCAAATTTTAATAATCACTTGCAAGTGAAGATGTTCGCTTTGATGTTTAATAATCAAAATTGCCAAGTGCTGATTTAAGTGAGGATAACTGAGATTCACTGGACAAAAAAAATAAATAAAAAAATAAAAAAACATGGAATAAGCACATTATTTGATGATTGACTCATTACTTATACATATTTATTCATCAATATTCTGTTTTTTAGCTGGGACTGTATTGCATTGTTCTACTCTGTCATTTATATGCACGTGTACTTGTCAATTTACTTATTATTATTGAATCTGACACTTTAGTAATTTAGTTTTGATGGCTGTGTTTTTGTGTTTGTTGGCCCTAACAATTTCAAGATTTACTACTCCAACTTGCTGAGGTTTGACTGAAATGAGGAACCTTTTAATGAATTTAACTGGTTAAAAAATGGAATTAACACATCATTTGACGGTCGAGTCCACAAGTTTCTAGTTGTGTGCTTATTCCACTTTTTTTTTTTTTTTTTTTTTTTAAATCAGTTGAGTCTGATGGGTGTCACTTAAAATCAGCCCTGGGCGGTTTTGCGTCGTGCACCTTTAAGCAACTGCCTCTGCTGAAGTCATGTGATTGAAGTGTGTTTAAAAACGACGACAGCAGCCATGAAAGGCATTTTTACTGAAACACTGAAAAGTCAGACCTCATTTTTTGATGCACCCTTATCTTGCACAATGCATGAGTCAGCGTGCAAGATAAAGGTGCATCAAGTGCAGTTTGTTTTCCTTTCTTTTCTTTTTTTTTTTTTTATTCAAATGTCAAATTAAAGGAGTTTTATGCGACGCGGCTGCAGGATCAGGCCTCCGCTGAGGAGAGGTTAAAGGACGAGACTTCCTTAAGGTTTCCGTAGCACTCCTCACAGCGGGACGTTTCACAGACAGGCAGGAGCGAAGCCTTTCAGGGTCAAACTGCTGTAAACGCCGCTGACTGCAGCCACAGGGGGCTGGGAGCTCCAGGGTGGAAGTGTGTGTGTGTGTGTGTGTGTGTGTGTGTGTGTGTGTGTGTGTGCTTATGTGTGGCAGGAGTGATAGGGGCGATAACCTCCAATGCTAAAACCCCAACGCTGCCGGCCATGCCCTATCTGCTCACTCGATCCCACACACACACACACACACACACACACACACCGCAGTGCGTACAATATGTGATTTTAATGAACCTAATCTCCAGGATCACCAGGTCTCTGAGCCGGGAAATTAACGAGAGCAGGTTAAACACACACACACACACACACACAGCAGGTTCAATGAAACCTCTTTCAAATTATTTGTGTGTGTCTGTGTGTGTGCGTGTGTGTGTGTGTGTGTGTGTGTGTGTGTGTAAGGGGTGAAATTGGTTTTCCTCAGGATTAAAGGATTAAAAAGCCTGTTAGGTCCTCAAAGTGCTCCAAATACCCCCCTCAATATTCATCACAGCAGATACAAAAGGCAGAGAGGAGCTCATAATGGCTCCAACCTTCTAATCATTTCAAGCCGGGACGCTGCTGATCTCGCAAGACACCACACACACACACACACACACACACACACTCCTTTATTATCATTATCCACACTATTAGCATGAGATAAGAGCTGTCTGGAAATCACAACAGGAGGAATTCCATGTAGGAAAAGCGATGACCGGCTAAAGTGGCTGGAAGCGTTTCCGATATTATTTGCACAAATTTAAAAAACGCGGCCCGGGCTTGTTTCTCGCGCAGCTGCTCTGAGTTTTATGGGTTGATTCATCCACGTCAGCCGGCCTAATCCAAGTATCGGAGGCCATTTTTAGAAAAATAGATTTGAGCCCAGGTCGGGTCAATACAATTAGCCCCGTTGCTCTCCCCGCTGCTAACGATCCCCTGATGCCAACAGGTCTGCCAGCCATAAATATGTTGAAGAGGGTAATAAATCAGTATCAGTGCGCCATCACAGCCAGGAGGCGGCCTCAGCGCCCTCAACACACACACACACACACCCCCAGCACACACCCCATGGAAACACTGTCCTTTTAAAGTATCTTAAAGGGAGGAGGAGGGGGGGATTAATTGAAAGTGATTGAGAGCGTTTCTCACCGTGCCCTTTTTTCACCCAGCGGGTAGCCACTTGTTCGCTGACAGCAATAGAGGGATTGGTTTACATTGTCTGCTGCTGGCCGACCAGTGTGTGTGTGTGTGGGGGGGTACATTAAAGTGTGGGGGCCTAACAAGTCTGAAATTGATGCCGTTTGGGGTAGAGACTCATTTTTGATGGTTGCTGACATTCAGCTCTGCAAAATATTGTGCTGGGTCTAAAAAGGTCAAAGCCAAGGGCGAGAGAGCACACTGTGAGCTGCTGCTGGAGGCGGGGCGGGGCGGGAGGCGGCGGGGGGGGGCACCCAAAAGGATTTTTTCAAAGGCCTCAAATTAAATGTTGAGAAGCATAATCCACTTAAATTTATTGATAGGAAACTTAAAGTAATGCCGGCTAGATGCTTTGGAATATTTGACCTCACCGTCCCGGGTTGTGTCCGGTTCAAAATGCCACCACGGCACAAAAAAATTCAAATGCAAATGCGAAATGTGTCATGTTACAAGGTATTGAGTCTGCATTTCAATTCACAAAATATGAAAAAAAATGTTATTATCATGATTAAGGCCATACTTGCAATCAAAATACATCCTCTTTGGAAAAAAAAAAAAAAAAAAAACAATCTCTTGTTTTCCATAAAGTCCATATTAATCTATAACCAATAGTGATGACGTTTCATGTTTTTTTTTTCATCACAATATTCCCCAACAAATATTAACCGAGTCATGCAAACAATGTGCCAGTGAGTAATACAAATCACACCAACGCTTCCTCATTCTGCACAGAGAAAAGATTTATTTTTACTGCATTGTGTTTATTAGGCTTGTTATGAACAAAGTGCTAATTTCAGAAGAATTATTACTACTTAGCCGTCATACGTTACAGTATGCACTTTTGATTGCATCTTTAAAATTACCTCATGGTATTAATAAAGGTGATCTGAACTGAATCAGATTGGACCAGAGTGAATCAAACTGCATTGAAAAAGGAAAATATTAAAAAAAAAAAAAAAAAAAAAAATTAGCTAATATTTTTGGTACAAAGTGCATGATGGCATGATGAGGAACCTCTTGTTGAGGTGAAAAACCTTTGCTCTCGCTACTGCCGCTCCCTCTCTTCATTCATTCTCTAGCTCGCTCGACCACCGCTGCTCGCTCATTCTCTCTCTCTCTCTTGTCTGCTTGTCTGTTTTTTTTTTTTATTTTGTTTTTGAAAATGCAAGTTCATGTTTGACTTGGTTGCCTTGGCTGTGCATCTATAGGCAAAACATTTTTGCGTATTAAAAAAACTTCTTTTTTTTTCCATGTTTCAATTGACTTGGGCTCTGTGTGTGTGTGTGTATCTGTCTGCAGCTAATCTTGCATACTACCTGGCTTATCAGTTGAATATTTTTTATGCACAGTTATGACTGTATGACTCAGGACGTCTCGTGGCGGCATTGATTCAAAACCTTTGGAAAACAAGCACCGGAGAAGGGGCGAAATGCAAGCACTGCCTCCGTGTTTTCCCCTCTCCCAGCAGGCCAAAGAGGGTTGGTTTGTCGCCTAAATCTCCTCTAGTTTTGTTGTGCAACGACAATATTATGACTGCAACTGGGAAAAGAAATAAAACTGAGTTACCGGCCCACACTGGGTCACATGAGCCGCCCTAACTCAGTGCTTTCTCTGCCCGGCTGATGAAAACCCTGCTGCCTTCGGTCTGGACTTTCAGAGGCACTGCTCAGGCATGAAACACCCCATCAGCTACTGCAGCCACAGAAGACAGGAAACTATTATGCACATCATTTTTCTCTGCTGTTGGCACGCTGTAGTCATTACAGGCTAAGGTCCCCCCTCCTCTCCCTCCTGAATCACATCCCCCTCCTCCTGTATCTTCTGTCTCCCCGGCTTGTACTGAAACCCCTCCTGTCTTGTTTGAGGAAAAAGGGAAAACCTCTCTTCTCGCCGCTTCTCCTCGGCTCTTGTTTCTTTAGCCGGCTCTGCGCTCTATACGTCCCGTTTAGCTGTTTTCTCACGTTCGCTATAATGTCCGGTAGCAGCCCCTGAGGTTTCGCTGGTTCCTTTGGAGAGGATTTGCTTGGAAAACTTTCGAGACATGAAACCAGGAATGCCATTTTTTTTTTTTTCTTTTACAAATGAACGTTTAAAAAGTTCTGTCCTGCAGTGTGCTTCATGCCAAGGTTGCAATCTCACAGTTTAGTTTACAAACCGTCACTTTCTGGCCTTCCACCACCCTCCTCGTGTTTCCATCACCCCCCTCCCTCCCTCCCTCTATCCTCCGTTCGCTCTTGTTTCAGCTAAACTTGGCTTCATTAAATCACTAATGAGTCCCATTAACGGATCCAGCGATCAATGCTGCTGCTGTTCACTCGGGCCTCCGCTGATACGGGCTGATTAGTGTTAGTGTTCGCCACTGACCCTGTGTTGGTTTATGAACCTGTGAGTGTGTGTGTGCGAGTGTGTGTGTGTCCTGTCAATGCTCGTAGAACTTTATTGATTTCCTGTTTGGCGAGTGGATGCCCAGGTGGGCCATCTCTGAGGAATTTTCTCCCAATAATACATTATTTTAGGACTGACAGTCACACCAGCAAGTGTCAAGGTCCCACTGGCCACTCGGGAAAAAATGAGCAAAAACTGACAGTAACGGTTACACTAGCAATAAATAAAATAAATAAAAATAAGAAGAAGATGAATAAGGCATCAAGCTTTATGTAAGATATAGATTTTTTTTTATTTCCTGTAAAGAGGTCCTATCTGTATAATTCACTTATTATGATCCACACTAGATCCTCATGAGTTTCTTTCAAATTTAGGTTACTGCTCAGCTTATTAAAAGCTCATTTGATGTTAGTTTTGGTCACTGGTCAGTGTTGGGGTTATTATTCATCATGTATGTCATCACTGGATGGGGGGTTAAGCCCATATGATGGATGTAATGGAGGAGGTGCTGTGATTGATCATATCATGTAAAAATAAATTTGGCACTTTGTATTCTACATTTCTTGTGTTGATTTACAGCAAAGCGCTCCTCTTTGATGTAAAAGTACAACTCCAAACCGCTCCGCCCTGCTGTGCCCCCCTGAGACGCTCACACTCAGGCCCCCCAAAAGTCTCGAGCCAGCACTGCTCTCTCCGACCTTTTTTCCGCCTCGCTCTCGCTCTCTTCTCCCCATTTCTCTCTCTCTCTCTCTTTCTCTCCTCGTCTCCCGGTCTCGATGTTTCACATTATCCCCACCAGTCTGTCTGTGGTTTTGAAGTGTCGGGGAAGGTCCGCCTGCCTGGACCTCCACGGCTGAAGCATCCCAGAGGTTATAACGATGTCAACACAGCAAATCACAGTTTGATGGCATTCCCATATGCTCCCGACTGACCGGGATCGCCCGTCCCGGAGCGCTATTATACACGAGTTCGGTCAAATAGTATTTCCTTACAACCCTTCGCGTTTTGTTCTAACCTCTTCAGAGCACCAGATGGCTGGGGTTTGGCTCGAGCAGCAACACGAGTGACCGAATGTTTGGAATATTTGAAACGTAATTTTAGAGTTTATTTTGTGACGGGATGATGCTGGATCCCTCGGCTGAAACCAGGCCGGGTTCAGTTCCCACGCAGGCGACGCAGCACAGTGCAAACGGAGCGAGATGAGCTGCATGTCATTTCAGCTGTGCTTTTGCAATGCATTTTGAAATGATTAGGTAAAAGATCATCCTCACATCAGGGTGTGAAATATTTGAAAAACACAACCCCGAAAAAGGTTCATTTAGGGATGTGACAGCAAAAATGAGCAAAAAAAGGGGAAAGCATGGGCCTCACACTCTAAGTTTTCTTTTTTTGTTTCTGTGGATCATAAGTGCTCATGTCACTTTGTCATATTTCTTGCTCATGACGCTCAAATGGTGGCAAGATTGAAAAGTGAACAAGACAAAATAATCTTCACGGATCCCCGAAGGGAAGCCGGGAAACTCTTGAAAAAAGCAAAATAAGCGTTTCGGTGAACGCGCAAGTTGTCACAATATTATTTTCTGGTGGTTTTGAGAGGATACAACAAAAGTATTCAATTTTGAAATTAAGCTAACACAAGCTGAATGCGCGGGCCAACGCATTCAGCTTTAAATCAAGCATTTAATCCAAGTGTATAAACAGAACGTCTCACTGTGGAGGCCAAACCTCCATCGCCGGGTGGAATGCAGCAGAAATACCTACTTTCTTTGTTTGATTTCCTCCATGTGTCTTTTTACAGACGGGGGCCTCTGAGGATTCCCCCTCTCAGGGCCGCCGATGATATTGTTCTCTGCGGTTTGCATCTGCTGGCTTGATAATCCAGTGATTTCGCCGTCAGAGGGGGATTCTGGGAGCGCAAACACGCAACAACACACAAACTCCTGGACTGTGACGGCGGCTATTGTTCCTCCCAAACAATGTCTTCACTTTGATGTCTGTGATGCTTGGCCGGCCGAGGGAACTTTTTTCACTCTGCGCCCGCCGCCCAGCTCCCCTCACTGTCTCTGTCTTCCTCTTTCTCCTTTCCATTTGTTGTCTTCCCGGCGAGGACTGAGCAGCCAGCGTGCCGTGTAAACATGCTTATTGTTTTTAATTCCACACACTTATATTTTAGATATGTTGTGACATGTAAAAAACAAATGCATGGACTTATTTTTGTGTAAAGTGCAGCCCAGAGAGACACACTAGTGAGTGAAATACACAGTGGATATGAAAATACACTAATTTTTTGCAGCTTCAATTGTGGAAAACACATTTTTCCATATTGCACAACAACGTTAATGTCACATCAAATAGAAAATATCTGCAGGTTTTGTGCATCGTTTTTACACGTTTCCCAGGAATTCAGCAGCTCATGTTTGGGGATCTTTGGAAACCTCGGGATCTCCGCGAGAATTTAAAATAAAGTTCTGTGGGTTTGAACAAAGTGGAGGCCGTGAAGAGGTTAAAACATCAAGCTGGAGAGGTACACTCAGTGCCAAACAGGGGCACAGCTGGCTATGGGCTCGAGAAATAGAAAACATAACTTTTGAAAAAAACAAAAACAAAACAAAAAAACCATATATGTAAACACACTCAGGGTCGTCCCGGATGTAAAACTCAAGAGGCTTTCCGGTGACTTTCAAGGTGTTTGGTGAAATTCAAAGACTTGAATTTGCATGGCATCGGTTAAAATTAGTCATCATACAGGCCTCATATTCTACTCAAGAGATGACTGTAAAAAAAAAAAAAAAAAAATCTCTGCATCACAGTTTTTTTTCAGGACTTAAAAGGATTATTCTTAAGACTGTAAGCTGTCCAGAGATCAATTTCAAATCCACAAATTTTCAAATATTTTTAAGCAGCAGCACCAGGCCTAGTGGGAACCTGCAGAGTTAAGAAAGTACACAATAAAAATCTATTTCAAGGCAGAGTTTAATGCAAAATCCCTTCTTTTGGAGGGCAGAGGAATATTAAAATATACTAAAAAGTTATTAAAAAGTAAAAAATAAAAGAAAACTCAATCAGAATGTTCTTTTATTTCTACACACAGTCCTCGTTCTGTTATTCTCTACGTGACATGGTGTGTTGCATGTTGTTTGTCACGCCGACAAAGATGTTTTTGTCTCACTAAAATGCCACCAAACGGCCCCTCAGACGGCGAAGGTTAATGTTTTTTATTGTCTGTTGCCAGGACGACATGCCGCCTGATCTGTTGACTGACAGGTTCAATCCTCCAATGTGTTTTGGCACAAAAGGTGACAAGCACATGGCAAGCTGGCTTTTGTCCCCGCCTCTGAGCTGCTTAACCTGGGCCTGATTTCTCACTTATTGGAAAAAAAAAAAAAAAAAAAAAAACTCTGATATATACACACACACACACTGCAAAACATGTTTGCAATCTATCTGCAAATATTCTTTTGAGTTTGCATTTATTTTGTATTTTTAGACTATTCCTCATAGCCATCATATAACCTATTGATTTGTAATTTATGACATTATGCTGAATTTTCAAATGTGAAAAAAACAGTCATCATGCATACAATTTTTTTTTCCAGTGTTAAAACTTTCACATTCCTGCAGCTTTATCTCTATAATCCGTTATAAAGTGTCAAATTTACATTTTATGATGCACGTTCAGCCTCTTGCAGCAGTTTGAGAGCAGCCGATTTTATTCTTTGCAGCAACAAATAAAAATAGATTCAACAGAATACAATTATTTTCTATTTTGCAGCCTATTTTAGAAGAGTGACAGAGTGAAAAATACACACTGCTGGTCAGGAGTCATCTCACCAAAAGTGCTCATTTCAAGATCTGGATTTCCACCGATAATCACTTTCCCGCAAGTTAATTTTCCCTCATGTTAAAAGATAAATCTTCCAAATAAAAAGCCGTGGTTTCCTCCAGAGGTTTCTGACAAAATGCAGCGAGCAGGAGCGGAGGCCTGGACCGGCACCGTTTGGCCTGGACCGGCACGAAAACAGGAGCTGTGCGCCCCCTGCTGGCTGCTCTGACAAACACTCCCCATCTGATACAGATGTGAGGAGCACAGAGAGGGGAGACGAGTGTGAGTGTGTGTGTGTGCAGATGCAGTGGTACTACAGGGGCAACAAGCACTAGTCAGTACAAAAATATTACATTTTCAAAGTGGAATATAGATTTGATTTTTTTTTCCTTTTCTGGTTTTAAAGGCTGATTTACCATAAAAGAGTCAAATTTTATGAACTTGTAAAACTGTTATTGCTGTTCTATTACTTGCTTCTACCTGTTCAATCATCATATCCGCATTAATAATAAAAATAAATAAATAAATAAAGTGTAAACATCATTTATCTTATGATATTTTGATTTTGTCCATTTGTTTTACTCTCCAGTGACAACATCTCACCCCAAAACCCCCTAACCCTTATTTTAACCCTCACACTGTCCTAGATCTGGTTTTAATAAGGGATGATAAACTAAAACATTTTTCATTAAAATGTTTTTGTTGTCATCTCTTGAATCTGAGAGGCTGAAGTCTAATCAAGTCCAGCTGAGTCACACCAGCAGTTTCACTTTGGGATCACAGGTCAGTGTCACATGTCAGAGTGGAGCCAGCCAATCACAACACACCTGGGGTTTTATTTGTCCCGCCCCCCCTTTGTTGACTCACCTGTTATCCAAACTTTATAAATTCAATAGGACACTGATATTTTGTCACAATTTTAATGATACCAATACTGGTCATTTCTTAATTAGATAATTTTTCAAAATAATGGTCATTTTTAGGAGAGAAAAAAAAATGACTCGACATGACACAAGCCGCCCATTAAAGACAAATTTACTACAAAAGCAAATTTGAGGCCAGATAAATGTTTGTGCTAATGCATGCATGCATGCAAAAAAAAAAAAATCCAGTATTTTACAGAAGTGGTATGATTAAATAATAATAATTAATAAAATAATTAAAATGGCAACAACATAAAACGTGCACATTTGCACATTTTTGTGTTTGTTTGTTTGTTTTGTTTTGTTTAAGGATTCCCTAATCTTCTTAAACAAGCCGTGACTTTTCCAGAGCAACTTGCGCTTTCTGCATATTCGGCTATTTATGATTCCAGCAATGTTTAGGGAAGTTTCATTTCATTTGCTTCATTTTGATTGTTTATAAATATTTCCTGATCTCTTTCAAGTTTAACTGTAAACCAGAATCTCTGTGCAAGGATCCTGAAAGGCGTTTTTAAGAAAGTTTTGGAGTCGTGTTCAGCGAAAATACCATGTTAAGTGGAGACTGACTGTAGAAAAGAGGCTCTCTGCTGGACTTTGCACAACACTGGAAATGTGTTATCTATTTATTTTTCTCCCCACCAAGGCGAAGAGTCCTCACTCTTACAAGTGTGATGATCTCATGTCTCATCGTTTTCCACAGCCACGCGGCACAGACCAGATAAAACATGACACAAAGTCCTGAAGCCACCCAACTTTACTACTTGAATAATTTAAATTCAAGTACTTTCACTTTTTTTTAAGGAATCGTTACCAAATGAGCAGCTTGTGAGTATCACAGCAGTATCAATCTGCCGATCCACATGTGAAGAGACGAGGTCGTGCAAAGCGCTTCAATAAAATATGGAGCTTTAGCGAGCGGCAGTGTCAGACATGGACTTTTTCTCGACAACTTTACTCCTACAAACCTCCAAAATCCTCGAACCGGCGGCTCTACACCCCCAATCCGTATATTTCAGCTTCAGTTTTGCACAGTGGGAGGAAGTGGAGACGCGTCGTCCATCTTTTACACAGTCTTCAAGCGAGATATTTTCACTTTGCTGGACACTTTGTTGGGTCCAGACAATATCATTACCGTACAAAGGGAACTGAAGCCCACCCAGCTCTGAGGGAATGGATTAAAACTCAAGTTTTATTATAGTTAGTGACATCAAGGACCTCTCACATCTTGGTGGATGATGAAAATGGTCCTCAAGAATAATATTAAAACAAGAAAATCCCTGTTTTCAATGTTTTATCATCCTTTTAACCTCAAGATCAGCAGAATGTCCTCACTTTGGAGGATTCCCCTCGTCTTTCTAACCTTGTGAAGACATTTGGTCCTCATAATTACAAGAAGAAATCACACACACACACACACACACACACACACACACATACAGATAGGACCCTATGTTGCAGCATAAAGCCAGGTAACAGTGTGAAAACAAATCATTGGTTTAAAGCCAGATAATCAAAACCCAATCAGCCATTTTTCCCTCTCTGTCACGTCTGTATACTCTGGGAAGTGACAAGAAGGCGGTCTCTCCACCTCCACCTCCACCTCTCCCTCTCTCTCCTTCATCCCTCATTCTCTCTCTTCTCCATCTCTTGTCACATTCATCCCCATTAATTTCCATAAAACAGATGCTGACTTTGCCTCTTCCCCTCTCTCTCTCTCTCTGCCGTGCTGTTTCTCTCATGGTCTTCCCCATCTCATTTCTCTCTCTCTCTCTCTTTCTTTTTCCTCCTTCTCTTTCCATTCATTCCCCCTCTTTTCTTACCCCCCCTCTTCTTCTCTCCCTCCAATTCCCTTCCTGTCTCGACCCCCATATCTTGTCACACTCCCTGTTAATTTCCATAAAAGAGATGCTGACTTTGCAGTTGTTCCGTGGTGGTGGGAGGTGTGTGTGAAAGGTATGGGGATGGGGGATGTGTGTGTGTGTGTGTGTGTGTGTGTGTGTTGGGAGGGTTGGGGGTACATGGGAACTATGTTATCACCTCTATTAGCAGGGATTTTAAAAGGCAGTAGGGAGGCGGAGACTCCCCGGCCAAAAAACTGGGAGCTTTATTGTGATTGATGGCTTCCTATTAGGGGGCTGCAGTGTTATCATCACCAGTGGACGAGCGAGGTCCGGAGACAGAGAGAGAGAGAGGGAGAGAGAGAGAAATGGGTGTGGGATTGAGGAGCAAAGGCAGAAAAAGGAAACAGAAAGGAAACAGAAAGAAAGGAGGTGAGAGGGAGAGACAGGGTTTACAAGGGAGAAAAAACGGAGAGATGAAGAAAAAAAGGAGGGGTTGAGAGAGATTAAGCAAGGCAGAAAAAAGAAAGCAAGAGAAAGAGACAAAGACAGATACAAGAAGAGATGGACAAAGGGAAGAGAGGAGACGGAGAAAAGGGAGAGGGAGACAGTTTTCTGTCAATACCTGAAGAAAAAGAAAGAGAGAAAGATAAACAGAGATAAAGGAAATATCTCTCATAAACTTTTCATCCAAACCCACACACTCACAGTCACACCGAATATGAAATTAGTCACCTGTGCCTCTTCGCCTGCTGGATATTCTGTCATTATGCCGAGCTGATGATGAACCGAAAACGTTTTGGAGATGGAAGAGCCAGACTTTTCACTTCTCTGTGGCCGTGTTCGTGAACATCCCGTTCATTTCTCCCGCAAGACTTTTCGAAAAATCCGTATTTCACAAATGTTATCGCTTTATGAAGGGCCCAGTCCCCTACGAGCATGACTTCACTTTTGACTCTGAGAAAAAAAAATGAAACTCATTTTTAAAAAGTATGCACTGAATAATCCATAATCCAGATTTACACATGGCTCTTTTTCGCCTCAGCGGACCCCAGGGGGCGCTGTATCGTATTTCAATAGAAAAAAAAAAAAAACTCATCCTTCCCCCTGCTGATTCTGCTCTATTCATCCCTTAAAAAACGCCCAAAATATCTGATAACAATATCAAAAAACGGCTCCAGACACGTTCAATGCCAGCCCTAATCACCGTGGCAACAGCTCTCTAGTTGGTAGTACTCTTTTTTTTTTAAAGAATTGTAGGTAATGTAGTACCTCTGCACTAATCTCAATAAATAGACTCTATATGTACATATTAGAGTGCGGATCGGGCCGCATGTTTTTGTCCGAGCCCGACCCGAGCCCGAGATTTTGCCGATGCGTTGCCTTCAGTGTCGTCACGTAAACTCCAGCTGTAAGCGGAGTCGCCAAGAACAGACGGCGGGTCCATCTTTTTTCACTAAAATAACGCCAACGTGACCGAATCCGAACATAATTTCTAAATATTTGTCAAAACCCAGCCTCGTAGGTCCCGACCGGCCCGTGTCGGGAATCCACACTCAAATACGTTTATATTGAACCTGCAGGCGAGGGACACGAGTTTGGAGGCGCTCTGGAATCCGTTTCCACTTCTGTTGTGATCGGAGTATTTGCTGTTTGCATGCCGAGTGGTTTTATACAAGAAACGTCATCTGGACCTAAAACACGTACAAAAAGTATTGATGTTTGTGTAACGTGAGGAGAAACATTCAACTTGTGCAGTAAAATGAACAGAAACAGGGATGTTTTCTGGCTTGTTTCCGGCTAAACCTGAAAAATTGCTCCATATGCTCCAAAAACTGGCACATAGCAGCACATAACAACATCATAGCTGATAATAAGACCTAAAATGATTAATATTTTATGGCAAATTGTCACATTTGCGAGTCTTACCCGCCTGCTAAATGAATGTACGACGTCTGGCCTTTTTACAGTCTGTTTTTTTTTTTTTTTTGGACTGTAAGTGGCTCCTGCGGCTTATTATTCAAACGATATACACACAGTCGGCGCATTTTTACTCGTTTTCTGTCTGGTGTTCACCTTTGTGTTTCTCGCGGGCCGGGCGGCGGCCGAGCGGCGGGTCGGGTCGTCCTGTTTTTGTTGTCGCGGCGTGCAGGCGGGAGGGTAAACAAATCCAGTTTTAATAAGGGCTTGTAGCTCATAATCCTCGCCCTCCAGCAGGTGAGGGCCAACATATGGGGCGAGACAGCAGCAACGGGACAGCGTGAACACACACACACACACACACACACACACATGCATACACACACACACACACACACAGCAGCTGTCACTTGTTTTCCGAGGCAAGACGGATCCAACAAGAACACCGTGGGTCTTTGGGAGCCGGGCCAAGAGAGGGAGGAAGGGAGGAGGGAGGTAGGAAAGGGAGGACAGATTAAGGCAAAAGACAGAAGGTGGAAAAAAGGAAGCGAGGAGGGAGGAAAGGAGGAAAGAAAGGAAGTCAGCCTCGATATTTTACACTGTGGCTCTTCTAATTGAACAGGCGACGGTAGAAGTGCGGCGCGTTTCACCTCGACTCATTTGCCACTTTGCTGTTTTTTTTTGTAAACGGAGTGTGTTTGACGAGTGCGACTTGTTCATGGTTACTTTACCCTTGTGTGCTTTACGGCGATAAAATGTTTTCAGCGAGGGGGGGTTGGTGGAGAAAAAAAAAAAAAGAAAGGAAAAAAAAAAAAATCAATTTCCCCCCTGACTGATTTGGTTACACACAGCTACGCATAGACACAGAGGCAAACACACACACGCTTGCACACACACAAACACGGGTAAACACAAAGGCTCCGACTCGTGCCATGTACACACACACACACACACACACACACACACACACTGGAATCTCCACACTGTTTCAGCAACTAAGAAAAACAGCTTTTTTTTTTTTAATTTAAATCTTGATTTCCCCTTAAATTTCCCCTTTAATTCGCTTCAAAATTCAAAAAGACATGATGGAAATAGTTGCATTTAACCCCTTCAATTTTCCCTTAAGATGTCATTGTTTTATGGCTGCAGCGTCACATCGAATAGAAAATATCTTTGTGTCATGAGCATCATTTTCCTGGGATTTCAGCAGGATATGTTTTTTGATCTCCGCTAGAAATTCAAATAAAGCTCCGTGGATTTGAACACAGCTTGTTTTTTGTTTTTTTTTTTTGTGGTTTTTCCAGTGTATTCTATGCAAAATTCCATAAATCAAATGTGTTTTTGTTTTTTTTTTTCTTTCTCATCCTGTGGTGAGCCGTGCGGTCCTTTTGCCTTTTTACGAGGTTAAAACGTGAAAACCCGAAGCGGGAGGTGGAGGTGGAGGTGGAGGTGGAGTTGCGAGGGTTTCGGAGGACGGCTGCGAGGCGTCACGTGGCGAGCGCCTCCTAAAAGAGCGTCGGCGTGTTTGTCCGGCCTCTATGGGCTTTTCACACTCGACAGGGCGGCAAATCTGTACAGCTCCACTTACCGAAATGGGGAAAATTGAAACTACAAGCATCGGCTCGGTCCGCCTTACATCTCTGCTTTCTCTTTCTCTTTTTTCCCTTCCTCCTCCCCTCCTCTGTTTCATTCTCTCTGTTTGTGAATCTCTTTTTATTGCGCTCTCATTCAATCTGTCCTCCCTGTGGTTAACGGGGCCTGCTCTCGTCCTCTCTTTTATTCCGTCTACCTTTTCTTTGTCTCCCTCTGCTCCTTTTTTTTCCTCATCTTGCCTCCTCGTTCCCTCTCTCTCTCTCTCTCTCTCTCTCTCTATCCATCCCAACCCATTTCTGCCTCTTGTGAAGTGTGAAAAATGATCGTCTGCGCGGGATGAAATCAAGGGGGGGGGTAGCGGTGGACAGGATTCACCGGCGTAATGGCCTGACAAAATGAATCGCGGCCTTCCTCGCCATCCATCACCGCGCTGAGGCGACCGCGCTTAAGATCTGTGAAGGCGCTGGCTTATTGATTACTCGTAACTACAGAGTGTCTGATCCGGTGCTCGTGGCGGGGTGGGGGTGCGGGGTTGAGGGGTGCGGGGGGGGGCAACGCAGACAGCTGTAGCGTGCTCAAAAAATCTCCCTTTGATAGATTTTAAATGGTGAAATATCGATTTCTGTCCGGTCCAAGGCCTGGCCAAGCGGGCCGCAGCCATTTGTCGGAGGTGTAATGCCGGACACTCGCTTTCGCTGCTCGCCATCAATCATTCTGACACGGGGAGAAATGAGAGAGAGCGGTAGAGAGAGGCAGCGAGACAGTGGGAGAGAGAGAGAGAGAGAGAGAGAGGGAGGAGAGATAAATCAGCGGCTGGAACCTCTACCTCCGTTCAGTTCCAGTTTGCTTGTGCCTCCTGTGGTGAAATGGGACACGTTTACACAACGGGGGTCCAAACACGAGTTATCTTAGCCGTGAACGCACGGCAATGCATTTCGTCGACTGGGACGCACGCCGCTCGCCGCTTCGAGGAACAAAAACCGCCCCCCGTTTTAGCGCTCACGGTAACATCGACACTCTCAGCAAACACCCTCCAAACTTTCCTCGTTGTCTTTTATTTGGTATTAGCCCGCCGTAAAGAGCAGCCCATGAAAAGGGGGAGATTATTGTTCTTAATTGCTTGCCGTAGCAGCAGCCAGAGGACAGGCAGGTAGCATTAATCTACATTAAAAGACCGGAGAGGGGGCCGCCGGGCGCGTTTCTGCTGAGTCACGCTCGTTTAAGGCTCGGTGCTGTTCAGCTGATAACGTTGAAGCCTGGATAAAAAGTTTTTAAGGGGTTTGAAACAGAAGTGTGTGTGTGTGTGTGAGAGAGAGAGAGAGAGAGAGAGCAATGGATGGTGTGCAGTTTGTTTTGTTTTTTCGTTTTTTTTTTGTGGTTGTTTTTTGGCTCGTTCAAGTCATAAGAGGAACTAGGAACACGCTTTTCTTTTTTTTTTTTTTTCTTTAATCTGAGTGGTGTGAAGGCCAGTGAGCTCCAAATGTCCAAATGTTGGGGGGCCCATATGCCCCACCAACGGGCCCCCAAATCCATAGAGCAGGCCCTGGTTTGTGTGCATGCCGGCTTTGTTTCGTTTACCGCTGACACCGATACAGCAGAGTGAGTTTTTCATCTGTTTTCCCCATCATTTATTTATTTATGAATCATAATCTGGCACGGTTGAGGCATGCACCAGTTGGACAATAATGTATATTTACATTTTTTAACTGATCTTACCCTTCACATTTTTCACTTTACTGATAATTAGGCTGCAGACCCCGCCCACAACCGTGCAGCCAACCAAACTTCTCTCTCACAATATCAAATAATTTTTGGACAAGGCCATTTCGTTAATTTCACTTTTCCCAATGTGTCTTTTTTATGCCATTTTTTAAATAATCATGCCATTAAGTGGACATGACATGGTGGTTTTTCAGTGATTGACATGCATCCTCTCCTTGGCTCCGCCCCCTCCCTCATTCTGGCAGCACTGCGGCGACCACAAACATCAACAACGTTTTCAACTTTTGTTTTCAGCTCAGTTTAGTTTCAGGTAGTTTCCAGAGTGGGCTTGCTCGTTTCAGTTTAGTTTTGATTCTTTCGCTTTCATTTTGTTTTTTATTAGTTTCAGTTTTAGTTTTAGTCTGGGTTTTAATTATAATATGGGTTGTGTTTGTCACGGGCAAAATTTAAGAAGTTCAGGATAGGTATTACAACACAAACCCACTCCCAGTCATGTCGACGTCCCAGTCTCAACAAACATCAGCACCTCCTCACGCCTCCTGCTTTGACAAAGTTTCCTCTATATTTTAATTTCATTTTAGTTCGTTTTGTAAGTACACAGTCATTTCACTTAGTTTTGCTTTTCATTTCGGTCACCTAAAATGCCTTGTTCCCACATCTAATTTAAGTTTTTAGTTCAGTTTTAGTGAAGTATAATAACTTTGGTGTGTCCACATTGTGAAAGTATGAAAACGCAGTATACTCAAGACTGTCGATGTACAAATTCAATTGGCTCAGTATTTTGACCCACAATGCAGTGCACTGTGGAAAAGGAGGAGCTACTCAAGGGGCAACAGTAAAGCAGAAGTCGATTAAAATCCAAAATAAACTGAAATTCCAGTTGAGATGTGTGTTATTTTGGTATTTGGGCACTGGACTGTGCAGGGCGATATGTTTAATTTCTATCAAACTAACTGCCAAAAAAGTACAATTTTGAAATGAGCACATTGTAGGTAATATTTAGAGTTAATATTTATAATAATGTACTTCTGGGACACAGCTAGAGTCTCCTTGTCAGACACCAATGGTCGACATCACGCTCACTTTGTCCACTACACTCTAAAAACACTTGGGTTATTTCTTTAACCCAATTCCTGCGTTACTTGAGTTGGGTTACATTTCTGGGTTATTTTTCCAGAGCCATAACCATTTCTTGAGTTACAAGGATTTTATTTTGACCCAATTTGTGGGGTTTTCGAGTTGGGTAATATTTCTGGGTTATTTTTTCTGAGAGTAACCCATTGTTGGGTCAGAGACTTGGGTTTGATTGATTGATTACTTACTGATTGATTGATTGAATACTTTACGAACAGTTTGTGTAACGAAGAGCACTTCATTACTAGTGACTGATAGCTTTGCTTGTAAATATTGCACAACATGGTGGGTAGAAAATGCACTTTAAACAGACAACTTAACTATGCACTTTAATAATGGCACTTGGCACTTTAGTCGCAATATTTGCACTTTATTATTGGTTTGCACAGAATATTTGCACATTGCATATTTGCACATTTTATACAGACTATTTATTGTCTATTTATTGAATAATTTACAAATTGATAATTTAACAGTGTAAAACCGTGAGTGATGTGTGTCTTCAGGCTTGGGTTGTAGTCAGGGCTTGGCTCCACCTCTGAGCGTACAATTGAATTAGCTGCTGATACCACATTTGCGTGTGATTGCCTATTCAGAATTGAATAGTGTTATGTGTGGAAACGTGCAATAAAATCATATAAATGCGGAAGCACTTAATTAGTAAGAATACTGTGTGAAAGTTTTAGCCCACTCTACTTTTGGGTTGAGTGGGCTAAATGAATATGACCTATAAGTTGGGTTATATTGACTACAATCCTGGGTCATGTTAAAAAAAAAAAAAAAATTGGGTTATTTATTTAACCCAGATTATGGGGCAAAATGCATAACCCAGTTTCTTGAGTCAAAGTAACACAGCAAGTAGTTGAACCCTTTTTGACCCAGGGGTTGGGTTAAAGTTGGGTTATTTTTTAACCCAGCAGTTTTTGGTGTGCATTATGTACAGTGTGTTTTTATGTGTGTGTGAAATCATCATCATCATCAGCAGCATCATGTGTTCATCATCATCATGAAATTACTGATGAAGAATCAAGTCAGAGGAAGACGAGATATGGATTATTTATCACTAACTCAACAAATTTTATTATTCCAGGATGACAAATAAGGCACAAATCATATTAAACTGAGGAAAAAGGGATTGTTTGATGAAATTTTGACATTAATAAACTGTGCACGGGGAATTTTGTGCAACATGTACTCACACATGAAAGGCTCATCCTTGTCCCAAAAACTGATGTGATTGGCGGTTTGCCTCTGAAACTGAAGTTATAGTAGCATTCTTGTAACAGAGATTCACTTTTTACAATTATGAAAAATACAGTCCTCTTACTTATGCACTGTTTCTCACTCATTTCTGCAAGATTTGTGATGGAAATGCCACCAGAATATACAATGTCAGTGGTGTTGGCAGAAATGACACCTACATAAGTTTCTTTGCTGCGTCTGTACCTGCGCTCCAAACTGCCAAACTGCAAACTGTACACCGATTTTTATTTTTTTCGAATGTGCAATATTGCCCAAAAGGAAATGATGTGAGCTACATCAGGCAAGGTGGGGAGAAAAAGGGCCGCCTGATGTGAAGAGACAGGTGAAAAGTCGATTCAGACTGATCCTATAAAAGTTTGGATCCGTTAACCTGCTGGTGAAAAATTGAAACGCGGTGATCCAGGAAGGAAAACAAGGCACTTTGTCTTGTGAAAAAAGAAAAAAAAAAAAAAAGATGAAAAGCCCATATTACATGGCAGACAAGTAAAACATGACCATCACTCTGTCTTTGTCAGGGTTACACAGATTAGCCAGTGCTGTACTATACAACATAGAAACATGCATTTTTAATAGGTGAAAGTAAAACAGATGCAAGATGCAAAACAGCACAAAACACTATAAAAAGTTGCATTATTTTTCCATGATGTGAAACAAGTGCAAACCACCTCTCTCCAAATGTGATTGAACAGCTGCGGCGTCAATATCTAAACCAATTTCCCTGTAAAAACGTCCAAAACGCATCAGACGAGAGCCACCACCGGCGCTGCATTTCTCTCACGCGGCAACTGGCAAGAGTCCCGATTTCAGATGTGACAATAATTTAGTGGAAACACATGGGACGCAGATGTCTCCCGCATGAAGCGCTCGCTCTGACGTATGCGGGACATATTTTGCATTTTCGTCCTCTGCGAAAACCCTCCTCCTCTGAAGCCCTCAAGATGTAATTTCACCAGAAACACTGAGGAAATAGTGCATTTTAACTGCATCAGCTGCATCTTATATGATATTCCTTTTGATTTCAACTCAATGCAATGAGCGGTTGCATGTTTTACCACTGGCCACGTGTCGTTTATTATGTTTTTTGCTGATTTTGTGTGATGTGATTATTAAAAGCCAGGAGTTTCTCTGTCGCTGGGGAATGTTTTTTACGTCATAAATAATCAAGTAATCTGTTGTTTACCTGTCATCGGCTGTTTGATGAATACATTTCCATCACTGTTGACCTTTTTCACAGCAGCCGCCTCGACAGGGTAAACAAAGGTGTTACTAATGACATTAATTAAGGTTCTCCTCCATTCGCGCTCCCGGCGCTGGGCATGCTGGCTCACTGGAATGGCCCGGCTCCACTTAAATGGAACACAATGTTAATCAGTGTCATTAGCAACACCTGGGTCTACCTGCCTCTTCACGTCAGAGAGGAAAAGCTAAGGCGATTGGCTCATTTGGGTGTCAGCGAGGAGTTTTTTTTTTTTTCTCGTTTGATACATCATCATTTGCATTAAACGTTTAAAATGTGACGTTTTTTGGTCCGAGGAGATGTGCAGTGAGGTGGGGAGCAGGTGGTGAACGCCACCCACGCACACGTCCACACACGCACACACACACACACACACACACACGAGCACAGAGGCAGTTGAGTCCTGGTGGGAGGTCTGAGGTCTGGCCCTCTACATTCCACAGACAAGTGTCTAGCACCTGCCAGGCCTCACTCAGCCTCGACCGGCCAGCGGATTAGGACGGACGGACACACTCCAAATCCATTTACTTTACAGTCTGTGTCTGTGCACTGTACGGCTCTGTGTGTGTGTGTGTGTTTGTGTGTGTGAGAGAGAGAGAGAGAGAGAGAGGGAGAGGGAGAAAGGCAGGCAATGAGAGACAGATACTCTTAATCCATTTCGATGATGAACTCATACTGTGACACATTGTGAAATATTTAGTCACACAGTCAGTCAATCAATCATTAGCCACGATTCCTGGAGTGATAGCTCTCTCTCTCTCTCTTTCTCTCTTTGTGTGTGTGTGTGTGTGTGTGTACATATTTTGCTGTTTTGCTCTATATCGTGAGCACCAACTGTTCTTGGGAGGATAATTCGGGCTGCGAGGACATTTTGGCGGGTCCTCACAAAAGAAAAAAGGCTCATTTTTGGGTTAGGATTAGAATTAGAAGTAGGATTAGGTTAGGATTAGCCATAAATTGGTTATGGCCAAGATTAGGAGAACACTGTTGAGAATGAATCTAAGTCAGTATGTCCACACAAAGACAGGAAAACCAACATGTGTGCATGCATGTACTGTATATAAGTATCCAGGTTATTAGAGTTCACTAAAACTAAACAACAAACGAAAACCAGTTGTGAAAAAATATTTTAATTAATGCAAATAAAAATTAAGACAAGACTTTAGATACAAACAAAACTGATAATAGATAAGCTAACTAAAATGAAATGAAAATACACAGAAAATGTCAATTTGGCCAAATTTGTCAACACAACAAGTGTTGAATTTGTATTGTGATACCTGTTATGAACTTCTTAAATCTTGCCCCTGACAAATACCCACCATATTATATTAAATAAACAGAATAATAAACAAATAAATAACCTAAAATTAAACTAAACTACAACTAAACATTTTTAAACAATAAAAAAACGAAACTGAAACAAGCAAACCCACTCTGGAAACTGAAACTAAAATCAAATGAAAGCGAAAATTAAAAGCAAAAAAATAAAAAGTAATGAAAAATACAAAGGTACAATAACTCTGGTGTGTATAATGTACATAAACAGACCTGCTGCTTCAAAATGGAACCCCTGGCATTAAATCACAATAGAACACGATGCAAATGTCAAACCAAGACAAAAGAGTGGGTGGGCCAGGGCAGGGTGATAAATAGGATTCTGCGTGATTCTGTTTGACTGCCAATACTCAAACACACGTGCACAGAAATACACATACACATACATGTACACATATTCTTACACACACACACACACTGTCGTCAGCCGGTGCCTGACAGGTGCACATGTTAGCTTGCTCAGTTCAACCTGGATCAGAGCATTTGGTCTGTCTCTGTAGCAACCGGGCTCCCAGGGTGTGTGTATATGTGTGTGTGTGTGTGTGTGTGTGTGTGTGTGTGCAACCAAAAGGTCCAGTGCTCAGTACCCAGACACTAACCATATTGTTTTCCTCAGTGAAGCCAGGAGAGCAGAGGCTGATTTACAGAGCTGTCTGGCACTAAAGCACGCGGATGCATGACTGACTCGGCCTAATGGAGTTTTCAGCTTCGGATTTGCACTTCTCCCTCTCTACAAGCACCATAGCCGTAGATAAGCACAATTTGGCCACCGCAGCCATGTTCGCTTCGCGATCTCGCCCTGCAAGCGTTGCCAAGCCACTTCTGATTCCCTGCCAACCGCCTCGTACCATGTTAAGTGTGTGGCAACGCGGCAAAGCTGCAGAGGGCACGGTCCCACAGATCGCACACAACATATATCAAAACGCTCCCGTGCAAATGCTCTGTTTCAGTCCCTCGTGGCCGCCAATGAAACGCCCCTAAATCAGACTTTTCACGTTGTAAGCAACCAGCAAAATCAAGGTAAAAACAACAGGCTTCTCATTTCTCATATATATATGTATGTAAAATTCAAAATAGGAAACCGAATGTTGTGACGTCATAGGAGTAACAGAGTCGGGGTGCTGCTGTTGTTCATGCTGGACCCTTAAATACAACACTGCCTTAATTAACATCATACCTGTGTGTACTGTCATTTTTAAATAATTAATATGCCAGTGTTTTGGGTGGAATATCCCTTTTCCCAAGTTACCCAGACTGAGACAAGATGTTTGATACCATTTTCACCTCTGTATGTCCAGTGGTTCAGTTCCTATGGGTAGCATTTCCAGTTAGCTTAGCATAAACACTTGAAGTCTATGGGAGTCGTTAGCCTGGCTCCGTCAAAGTGAAAAAAATAAACAGCAGCTCCGAAACTGTCTTATTTACAAAATGTATCCTGTATATTTGTAATATTCATTTTGACAAAGCTAGGCTAACGACTCCCATAGACTTCAAGTCTTAATGCTAGGCTAACATGAAATGCTACCCATAGGAACTGCACGTACAGAGGTGAAAATGGTGTCGAACATCTTGTCTCAATCTGGCGAAGTCGGAAAAAGAGGATTTTGTCCAAATTTTTGGAGTATTCCTTTAAGTCCTATATGCTAAAATATTGGCCTACAAGGTACAAATGTAAATAAAACTGTCAGTGCAGGTTACCAAATGTCTGAAAACAACATTTCTGGCAACACTCTAAAGAATTAATCATCCGTGCCAGCCAAAAGGCGAAGTCTGATAATGTCGTTGTGAATCCACCTGGGTTTTCTCTCACATTTACATGCTATCTGGACATTAATCAGGTTTGTTTACGCCAGCCTGTCCATGTCAGCTTTCTGGACTCTGCGCTGTGCAACTGCATGCAGCTGGCCCCCGGAAACACAACCTTCAACAAATTACACATTTCACACCTCACAAATTGTTTTGCCTCCAAACTGTTGGGACAAATCCATTCTCCTGGTTGGGAAGGACAACCGGCCACATGAGAAATGACTAAAGTGTCGCTTTAGGGTTTCACGATGAGATTCAGACTCAGTTCACAGAATTTAACCGCCTTAACTTCCCTCTGTAATAAAGCTGAAAAACAAAAATAAAATCCATATTAAGACATTGTCACATTCATATTGTGTATCTGCGGGTTGCAGCGTCATTCAAACTCCAACACACTTATAATGAGTGTATTCAAAGCTGAGATGCCCTTGTTTTATGGCTTCAGCATGACATTAAATACAAAATATCTTTATGTCTTGCGCGTTATTTTTTTTACACATTTCCCTGGAATCCAGCGGGACATATTTGGGATCTTTGGAAAGCTTGAGATCTCCATAGAATTTGAAATAAAGTTCTGTGGGTTTGAGCAAAAGCTGTCACCAGAAAGCACAAGGAAGCAATTCACTGGTTTCTCTTTTCATTTTCATTTCGTGACATTTCATTTGGACACTGTGGGAATGCTTCCGTGCAACTTATTGCTCTGGCAACATGTTGCCCACAAAGTTGCCGGGCTTTTCCCTGCTGCTGCTGTGGGCTGATGGATTAATATGAACGTAATTACAGGCCAAAAGCTGATAGGGAATAGTTTCAAGCTACATAGATTTCTGTTGCAGAATACACCTCCAGTTTGTGGGAAACAAATTAGCCGCCTCTGATCCCTGATACACACACACACACACACACACACACACACACACACACTCACACACAGTGCTCTTCACATGCAGTGAATAATTAATGCCTCCCTTTCTCTGCTCTCTAATGATGTCTCCAGGGCTTGTGTGTATGTGTGTATACATACAGTACATGTGTGTTTGTGTGTGTGTGTATGTGCTCCGCCCACTTCCTGTGCAACACTTCATTTCTACACGCTTCTCGTGTAGTTTCGGGATCACACACACACACACACACACACACACACACACACACGCACTGCTGCAGAGAAGCTTCCCCTAGGATTTAACAGAAAACCTGCAGTGCCGTGTAATATTTGTGTTTAATTCATGATGTGTGTTAATATTTGAGGTTTCGTCTGTGTTGACTTTTGGAGTGAAGTGTTTGAAGAGTTGCATTTCGAAATGAGATCGACGCCGTCTTTGAAACGAGAAAAACTCAAAAACTGCCTGAAACACAAAGTGGATTATGATTGAATTTCTTGGTTAATGAAGGACATTTGCATACAAACTAACATTTAGGACATGATGATCGATCTCTTGTGTTTTCCAAATACTGATCAGTGAACACCGGCAGGGCTTCCTGTCCTGGTTTGTAATATTTAAATCCCATTATGCACAAATTGGGATGAACATCATCCGAATTTACTGCTTTAAAGTGTCATCGTAAGCAGTGAGGAATGTTTTTTGGGGGACGATGACATCATGTATCAAAGGTTTAGCCAATTGTAGCTCTGTGATATCAGCTCAGAATGAAAACATTGCTAACATGTGTTAACATATCGGATCACCATAGATAAGATGTTGGCACTTGAGGTTGCACGATTACTGTAGTGGTGGACCGATTCTTGGCAAGCAACCTCCAAACACGGAAATGGAACGATCTTTCAAGTCACAGCTCGGGAATCCAGGAAAGATCCACCAAGCCCGAGTAATGTCCCATTTTGAGTAGTTTTTCACTGTATATAGTATTTGTGTTTTGAAACATGCTGTAACAACTTTGTGGCTGCAATGTCTATGTCCATTCGGCCGATTTGTGCTTGATCGAAGTCTTTGTGAACATGTGGTATCTCCATGTTTTCCATAACAGACGCATTTAGATTGGAAGTTGGAAGTACCAGCTCACTTGCAGCAATATTTGACTGCGTCCACCATAAAGTGCACTTATAACACACAATAATAACCCATAACACAAGCACCTAAAGTGACATACCCTCATTTATAAGCAGGACGGAAAAACTTGTGGTCTTGAGATTGAAAACTAAAAAAAACAAGACTTGGTCATACCGGTGCCGTCCGGTGAAGGAGGGATCCGGGGACACAAAGCATCAAATCGAAGGACTGTCTGGTCACCCTGCTTTAAATTTGGTATCAAGATATTTGTAATGCCACGAGAGAGACTGGAATCAAACTGTCTCAGAGCTACTCAGTGAGCTAGGTGAGGGAAAAGACTCAAGGACCAGCTTTCGACAGTGTGAGAGCAAACCGTGCACACTGGCTTAGACCCAAAGCTCCTTTAATATTACCTCATTATCTACGGATTGTCAAGGGACACTGGGGCATGTATGCCAACAAACACTCAAGGGTGTATTACCTCCCCAAAAATATAAGCTGCCACCAGTATCAACTGCTGGCAGTGGCTAATAAATGCTACATTAAGTGGAAAACCGATTTCCTTAATCCACTTACATTTCTTTAGGTTCTATGGTGCACTAAACCCATTAGGACCATAGAGCTGTGGCGAATCATATAGTAAGTGTTGAAAAAGTGACAGTGGTGGGAGACTGCAGAGGAGAAAAACAAGTCATGTAGCTGCTGGGAACAAAATATGTGTTCAAGCACGTATGTGATGTGTTGTATAATATTGTTTTTAAGAGACACATGGCTGTTTCTGGCCGTGTCTTTGCTGTTAACCCTCGATTTCCCCCTCAGATTTCCCCTTAAGTAGCTTCAAAGTAAATCTAAAATCCATGTTGTGCCACAATCTCAGATTTATATTCTGTATCTACTGGCTGCAGCTTATATTGAGTGAAATATTCACCGCTGAGATGCCGTTGTTTTATGGCAGCCGCATTCCATCGAATAGAAAAGATCTACATGTGTAGCGCATCATTTTATACACATTTTGCTGTAATTCAGCAGGACACGTTTGGGATCATTGGAAACACTGGGATCGCCACTAGAATTTGAAATCAGGTTCTGTGGGTTTGACCAAAGCTCAGCTGCGCAGCGTGCATTTGTAAGGATGAACCCACCGAGGGATGGCTTGAAGACTCAAAGACACCAAAAATGCACAAAGAAACTTGTTTGTTCATGAATATATAATGTATTATTGCATGAGCTTGCCACACTGGGCAGATTCTGGCCTGATCTTAAAGCAATCCCATCTGCTTTTCTTAATCTATTATGCTTAACATAAGACCCTTAAGAGACTCGAGTAATTAAACCATAATGTCTAATATGAATGTAAGGAAACTTGAGAGAACTAGAACTGTCTCAACCGAGCCGCTAATTTCTTCATCGCCTATCCATCGCAGCACTCGTGAATTCCTTCTGCACCATTTATTGATAAAGAGAGACAGACACAGAGAGAGAGAGAGGGAGAGAGAGAGAGAAAGAGAGAGAGAGGATCCCTATAATTACAAAGATAGCGTGGCCACACTCCCTCCCTGGCGGAGCCTCGGAGGCGTCACTCCCTGTCCCTCCATATTGTACGAAGACTGTTCTATCAGCCCGGGAACGGCATCGTTGCTTGTAAATTAATTTGGGGTTCCTGTCAGTCGAGGGAACCTCTCCTCTCTTATCTGGCAGCGTTATATGGGGAAGGCTGAGAGGCTGGGGAGATACTGCTGAGAGCACTGGAGGAGAGGTGGATGAGGAGGGGAGCATTAAAGAGAAGAGAGGCAGATAGGAGGAGAGAGGAGGAGGCAGCGACGAAACAAGGGAGGAGAGCGAGGGGTAATGGCTCCCTGCTGGATGTCGAGAGAGGACTCGAGGAAGGACCTGACTCGGTGATAAGTGAATATGGGCTGGCACCCTGCTCCCCCCCCGCCCCTGCAAATCCACCCCCACACACACACAAACACACACACACACACACACACCCTATTTGTCATCAGGCCTGGCGTCTACACCGAGAGGCCTTCACCTATCAGCACTATTTGTCCCTAAGTCACAACCCGCGGATAAATCTTCTCCCGATGATCCCCGTTTAAATCCACCCCCCTATTACCTCAGGTCCGGCCCCCTCGTGATCGCATGCGCTCAGACACACACACACACACACACACACAAACCTCTGACCCCTTCAGTTGTTTCTAATTAACCCTGCACCCACTGTATGTAGCCTCAATTCCCTCATGGCAATAAATAGGCCTATAGCTACAATCCCATTAATGCCGGGAGTCATGATGGTGAATTAAGGGGGACATTGACGAAGTGGTGGGAAAACACACGGAGATGGAGCCGAGGCCGAGCTTGCTCAGGTATAGCAATGATATGGTAATGCATAAATATACAGAAATAAATGAAAAAATAAAATTAAGCCCCAGTGACAAAAGAAACAACTCTGTTCCTGTTGGTTATGTTCATAATTTTTGCCTCACTTTTAGGAATTCCCCATTTCCATCACCTCCTTTTTCTCATTCCCAATTCAATTCAATTCATTTTTTTTTCCAGTCTCAAGACTTATTTCGTTTTTGTTAAATGTTTTGTTGTCCTGTCCTTTTCTAATGTACCTGTGTTTCACAGAGTTAATGTTGTCCGTGGGTTAGGGTTAGATTAAGTTTGGGGGACAGGTAGTGCTGCTGGGGCTAAAAACATCTTCAAATTAATAGAGTACTGAATAATAAAGGCTGTCAACAATGTTTTACTGTGTTTAAATTGCTAGGGCTTTTTTTTTTTTTTTTTTTTTTTTTTTTTTTTTTTTACATTCAAACCATTTGGTGACTTGAGATGGGTTTTGGCCATTTTATGAAAATCTAGAAAAGTTGGGAAAATAAAATTTCCAGGCCCTATACTAGTTATTGATTTTTTTAAAAAAAAAAAATTTTAATTTTGTAAATGTCATAGAAATCTTATTAAAGCAGCATCAACTACTGTAAAGAATGAGTGTTCAGTTCTGGAAAGCTGGAAATGGCTTATTCACCTCTGCAAATAAATGCTATTCACATTTTCGATCCTGCATAGTTCATGACTGTTGCACTGGGCAGCTCCCATGTGTGAATACACACTGCAGGAACCAGGAAAATCCTTCCTTGGATACCAAAAGTTTAAAAAGCCCAGTGTGATTTACAGTGTGGGGATGATTATGGTTATGTATTGTAAGGGAAAGGAATGTATATGGTGTTCATTTTGACATTTTCTCCATAAAAGCCTTTGTTTAAAGCTATACAGGTGATGGTAATGTATTTGTGTGTATTTAAAGCAACACAAATCTGAGCTTCATTTCACTGCTATTCAAAGAAATGTCTTCTTCTCCATGGGGAGAACCAAGACTGTCCATAACAAGAAATGAATACCATTTATTATTTCTAGCATGTTATGAATATGGAGGTGGGAAGGGAGGGAAAAAAGCCAGGGATAGGTGTATACTGCATATTCAGACACTTGGCGAACCTCCAAATGACAGAAACAACAGAGGCTTCGGTTTTAAACAAATGTAGAGGATGAACAATAAGACGCGCGTCGTCCATTGTGGTCCGTCCCGCGTGGGATGGAAGTGGATCCAGAGGAGCAGCGGGTTCAAAACGAGACGCTCAGAATGCGGAGGTGGACAGGATTTTATCACCAGACACGAGGAACACTTCCCCTACATTCATCAATTCATTTCCTCACAAAGGAGACGCTGGATTTCAGCATTTTTAAAGGAAAAATTAAGTCCAAGTTCATTAAACTACTAAAAGTGAATGTTAACTGGGGCTGCATGTTGACGAACACACTTTTTTTTAGAAAGCACCTTGATTTATTTTCATTTTGCACCCTCAGAATTTAGAAAGAAAGGGTATAACTCAATTGGTGGACGTCCCATTTTGGCACAAAACTCCTCAGCTATCCTAGGATAGAAAGGCATGCTGGGGAAATGATAAAATGTGCATAGATCTTAAAGGTGGGGCAAAAAAAAAATGAAGGGGAGGAAATAAAAGCAATTTGGGAGTTGGTCTGATTTTTGGATTCAACATTTGTGGAGCCAGCAAGCAGGATGCCTCGTGACCTCTTTGATTTCTAGCTATCTGGCGCCACCTGCTGGCACTGTACAACACACGCTAATACGAATCGAGGCAGACAAACAGGCACACATGCACAAGTGGGGGAAAAAAAGCATTTCTGTTGAGCCTTTCTTAAGCCACTGTATTCACAAAAAGACGCCACGTTTTCAATGTGTAATGAAATCTCATTCATCTCAATTCGAGCAATCTGATGACCTTGTAAACCCCAGATTAGAATGGATTAGAAGACTTAAATAACACATTTTAAGAGTTCAGTCGCTTTGCTTCACTGGATTAGACCTTTTTCATGATTTCAGATGTGATTTAAGCCTTTTAGACTTTCAGGAGCAGTGTACACGGTGTTTTTGGCCTCATTTATTGCACTTATTTTTGATATTTATTTATTTACTTATTTTTTGCAATTTGTTACCATATTTATTTCATTGCAAGCTGTTTCTGCTCAGTCCAGCTCAAAATGGACCAAAATCCTGTTCATCTGCAAGTCAGCTGTCAAATCATGTTCATCAAGCAGATATTAAAATTATATATCAACAGTTGAATATAAGAAATACCCTCAATTTTTCCCCATGTCATAAGGAGGATGTCATGCCACTGTATATGTGTGCTATAAATGTGTCTGTGTTTGCATTTTTTTGCATGTACGAGTGAGTAAGTAAGTCACTATGCATGTGTGTATGCACTTGTGCATGGCTCCACTTAGCAATGGGAGACATAGATTAATTTTCCTGGGTGCAACAGAGGATAAATCATTTGTACATAATTAGCATGGGCAAGGTTAGGACTGACACTGGATTTTATCTTAATTACTGGATGGAATTTGTTCCATTAATTTAATTTGGTCTGCATGAGCGGCTCCGACACCCAACTAAGTTAATCTAACACCTGTCACGGTTCCAGCCAACGTGTGTCTGCGCAAGTGTGTGAGGGTTTATCTGCTCGCCTGTGTGTGTAAGGGTAAAATTCAAAGACCCCTTTGAAAAAATAATGCAAAATCCAGTTGGTATAACACTCTTTAAGTTCTTTTTTGGCACATTTACACACACAACTGAGTACAGGAAAGGTCAAATTCCATTAAAGATTTGTGAAAATTCCTTGTTAATGTTCATAAAACTGAATAGTAACTTAGTTTTGGCCAAATGTGGCTTTTATACTACTGGGGACAAAAACACGTCAACGCATTTGAAGCAACTATGTCTAGATACATGAGACACACCTGGCTCTTTAGCGCCATCTTGTGGTCATTTGCTGTGATAACCTCTGTTGCTCATTGAGAGCATTGAAATAAGGATCTGTTCCTCTTGAGAACATTTATTATGTGTTTATGACTGTGGAAATATGTGTAATGCATTATTTATGCCATAACTAAATCTTACTCTCCAAGTATGTGATAAGTATTTAAAATCCTCATATTGTACTTTTCTGCATGGGATGAATATGGTTAAGTTCAGGTTATTTTATTCATTTTTCTTTTATTACATATTTTATTACTTCATTATCAGCATTTTGAGAAGGAAGAGCCCAATTCGATCAGCTGAGGGAAGACAAATCCGGAGCTAAAACCTCCAGTGAAAGGATGGAAAAACTTTTAATGTATATTGTATATTGTATTGTATTTTGGCTCATATAAACCAAGACAAGACAAGACAAGTAAAGTACACTAAAGTTTAAAAAATATGAGAAATGTCAGAATATAGATGTGGATCTGTGGAGATTCCTCAGCTGTGCACATTTAAAAAGCTAACTATGCTGCTAAGAATTGCTTTCATGTTTTTTCCATTTTTACAGTATTATTTTCATTTTTAGATTATTCCATTATTCTGATTGTGATACAGTGATATCAGTATCATGTCACCGCCAATCTACTGATTTTCGGACCAGATTAAAGACTCCCCTGCATTTCCTGGCAAAGAAAATGAAAGGAAAACTATTGACACAGCTGTAAACTGTATATATAAAAGTGTCACAAACCATAAAAATGTTATTGTTTCTCCAGCAGCTCACTATTCACAAATGTCTTAATTTAGACAGCTGTTTGCATGTGTTAGTCCTCCATATTTTATATAATTAAAGTATCATATGACATGAAATAGGATCTGAACCATCTTCAAAATAATGATAAACACATACTCAGGGTTTAGTGGGCGGGGTCGACAGCAGGTGCGTCAAGGTAGCGACAATTCGGCCCAACAGGAGAGATTCATTTGTACTATCCTGTCTTCACAATAAAAGAACCAGTCTTGTCCTAAATGCAGTCACCATAGGGTTATACTTAATAATTATTTTATTTTTTAATTTAATTTAGGGCATTCAGATCAGATTTAGGACGATACCCGCTAATTCTAAAAATTCAAAAGGAAGCATTTATATTTTGAGGAGGCGTTTCAGGGCCGGGTCTAGCCAGGCATGTATGAGGGGGCAGCCACAAATGTTGAGGGGGCATTGTGCTCCAGCACCTTTTACCATGTCTAACTGAATATATTTTGGGAGATTTAGTTTGAGGGGGCACAACACTTATTTGAAGGGGCCAGGCCCCCTCTTGCCCCTGCGTAGACCCGGCCCTGAGGCGTTTACTGCCCACAGGTTACAGCCACCCAATAAAGACTTTGAAAAACAAATAGACAAAAAAAAAACCAAAAAAAAACTGTCAGTCACCTGTGTATTTCTGCACTGATTTCTGCACACACGATTCTTATTGTACATACATTCAGAAAAAAAAGGTTGTATCGCTTGCATAGTTTTTGTATGGTTTTATTTTTTAAATTGCAAGTCTGACTTTTTAAAGTTCTTCTCTTTGGTTATTATTAATTTTTACTCGTCTGTATGTATCTGTATATGTAATTCAAACAGCAGTTCCTCTGTTTAATGTACACGTTTCTTGTTTTTGCGTCACACTTGTTTCCAACGCGCGCTTGAATTGGAATTGAATTTATTTTGAAAACCGCCACCGGCAGTGCTTTTATTTTGTAGCGCGGCTGGCTTGACGTCGGTGCGGTGCGGCAGCCGAGCCTCTGAGCTGTCAGCCAATCAGAGCGCGGCGAGCGTCTGCCAAAGCCATGCGTCTTTATTGTGCCGTACCACAAACACTGGCTGTCGGCGAGTCGGAGGAGGAGTAGTCTTATGTTTTTTATGTAATCATACATCAACGTCTACTTCCCGTTTCACCTCGAAAAGTAAGTAATAGTTAAATCAATGTTCACTGCGTTTTGAACGTTAGTTAGCGAGTGAACCGGTCGAGCCGTTAGTTAGCTCAGTGCGTGATAACTGCCAGGATTTTTGTCGTTAGCTAAGCTAGCAAGTGTAACGGTCGCTGGGGCTGCGAAGCTATCCAATTATCCTCTTAGCGTCTGGCTCCTATATCAGTGTGTTAGCTTCGTGTTCAGATACCCTCTGCTACCCAGCCGCATTGACCTCACAGTAACCCCGATATGTGCTGTTGGGTTGTGAGGATGCAACGCCGGTGTGCCGAAGTTCCGTTAAAAAAATCCGGCGGTGTGAGGCTGAGTTCCTTTTTTGCAAACATACGTGCCACGTAGGACATGAAGTCAAGGGTTAGATAATCACCAGGGTCCTGTTTTCAATTCGGCATACATTGTGTGCATCAGATAGTATGCAATTTATTAAAATACCGAGCATTAACCTGCGATGTACCACGAAAACACACCGAGAGCGAACAGACGGAATGGGATATTTTTTGCTTGGAGTATCACTGGCAAAAGACCAGAACAACTAGTTCAAGGGTTTAAATGGTGCCGAATGAAAGATTAGATTTGCCATTTTTTAAGTGTAATTTGGCATATTGCGGCTTTACCCACATTAACCCCGGTTACCTCTCTTAAACTGAAAGGTGCGTTGACACAAATGAAGCATTTCTATATTTAGGTCAAGCCAGCAGGGAGGCGTGTTTTGAGTGGCCAACCTGAGATGGCTATGTCATCAACACTTGAGACATGAGTGTTTATTTGCTAAAGGCACTAAATGTGCTACAACTTAATGACTCCAAACTTGATATGTAATGTTGTCCAATAGTTAAAGACTGGCTTCTTGAAACACAAGCGAACAGGACAGAGACAGAGAGAGAGAGAGATAAAGATAGATAGATAGATAGATAGATAGATAGATAGATAGATACTTTATTCATCCCGCAGGAAATTCACATTTTTTCAGCAGTATCCACAGATTACAGATTAAGTAAATAAAAAATAAAAATAAAGAATAAGATCTAAGTACAACAGAATCAGATCTGAGTACAACAGAATAACCTAAGTACAACCCAGTGTGCAAAAAGCAATGTGCAACAAAAAAAAAAAAAAAAAACAGAAAAAACCGTGTGCATGGGTGTATAAAATGTGCATAGAGGTAGGTCAATGTGCAAATTTAGAAGAAATATACAGTATACACATGATAAATAGCAGTAAGCAATATAAACACTATAAACAAGGATTATAAAAAGATAGAAACACTATAAACAAGGATTATAAAAAGATAGAAAAAAAACAGTCCTTTGCACTGAGTTTAGTTATGATATGCCTTTATGAAAATAAGTACTGCATTTCTTTTTGAGAGCACACACAATCGGTGTCTACAGGACATAGTGAAAGGCATACAAACCATATTTATTATTCTTTCATTACTATTTGTCATAGGCATACTTAGAGGTTCACATTTGCTCATTGGAAGAACATGATGCAGACACTACCAGGGTGACCATACTGTCAATAAATGCACTCATTTGCATGCATTTGCTCTTTAAGGGGCTTTGATAATGCTGGTGGTGAGGCTGCTGAGAGGTGCAGTGAGACATGCCAGGAGAAGGCCCCTGTGCAGCACCGAGGGTTTGAGTCCAGCAGCGTGTGGCATCAACTCGTCCCCACGCCGGGCCTTTGCCGATGGGAGAGCTCAAAACTCAAACTGCACAGAGATCGACCACCCCAAAATCCTCATCACAGGTGTGCTTTGTATGTCTGTTGTATCCATGTAATCTCTCTCTATTGTCTGTTTTTTGTTTTTTTTAAAAATCTGAAATGCCTCTCTGTGTTATCCACCTATTATTCCATTGCCCCACTTAGCTCAAAGCCACCTTTTATATCAAGTTCCTCACAGTCAAAATGACATTCGATCCTTATGGCATTAGATTTCCCTTTTCTTGTTTTTCCTCCCAGGAGGGCTTGGTCAGCTGGGGGTAGGGCTTGCCAAGTTGCTGAGGTGAGTGATTTGCAATGACTTTGTTTTCAAGCGTTGGCTGTTTTCAGTGTTGGCCCAGTTGCTGTTTTATTTGCGTTCAGCAGCCAGGTCTGCTTGAAGAGGAGGAAAGACACAGCGGGTGTAACAAGTGACACCATCACAGCCCCTTAATGTTCTTGTTGTGCACCCAGCCACACCTGTTGGCAGAGACAAGACATTCAGGAATGTGACAGGAAGAGAAACAAGGATTGGAAGCAGTAATCACTCCTTACTCATGTTGTGGAATTTTCTTAAAAAAAAAAAAAAAAAAAAAAAAAACTGAAAAATCACATGGTGTTCAGTGGTAATTAACCCATTGTTGTCTCAAACCTGCTTCTTGATTTAAGTTTTTCAGTTCTTGGAACTCTGTTTTAGCATTTCACCCTTAAATGAGGCCATAAAACACTATTGTTTACTGCTGCTTAACAATAAAACACATACACAGCCACCTTTTTATCATAAAGTAATTTTTTGCTCCTCCTTCTTTTGTTTCTGCTTTTATCATTTTTCAACGTTTTAATTTTTCTTAGTGTATTTATATACCTCTGTAAAGCACTTTGAATTGCTTTTTGTTTTTGCCTTTTCTTACCTTAGGAGGCGATTTGGAAAAAACAACGTGATCCTCTCCGACATCCGGAAACCCCCTAACCATGTCTACCACAATGGTGCGTATATTTGTTCTGCCTGCTCTGGAATAGTATGTAAACTGAACTGTGCGTGCATTTGTGTGTGTGTGTAGCTCACTGGATAGCGTGTGGCGTTTGCACAGGTATGTTGCTGTTTGATGGTGTACTTTTTTAGCTGTCTATTACAAAACAGATGCACAGATCAGTTTTTACATTACCAGTCGCTTCAGTTGACCAGAATGCATGGCAGCTGCAAGACACGCTTGGTTTTGAGAAAGCGACGTGACTCATTTTTAAAATGCTGCACAGCTGAGATGCAGCTAGTTGAGATTCTTTCATTGTCAAGTGTTCCCAACAAAACCTGTTCACACCTGTGCGCGTGTCTCCTCTGTGCAGGTCCGTTCATCTTCTCGGACATCCTCGACTATAAGAACCTCAGGGAGATCGTGGTCAACAACAACATCAGCTGGCTGGTCCACTACTCAGCTGTGCTCTCCGCTGTGGGAGAGAACAACGTCTCACTCGCCAAAGAAGTCAACATCACAGGTAGATATGTCTGTCTACAAAAACTGTCAAGTTTTTAACTCCCTACAAGCCCCTAAAACTCTGAAGATCAAGTCCAGGGATGGTTAAGGCTCTGGAATGTCCCGCCAACACAGTGAAAAACACTATTTTTTTTGTTTTTTTGTTTTGTTTTGTTTTTTAGACTTGCATATTCTTGAGCTAAAGTCTGTCTGAGGTCTATTCTTTGCATTTGCCATTTTCTGCTTTGTTTTCACATGAAGCAGCTCATCATACAGAAACAGAAGCAGCAACACACAGTAATTCATTTCAACAGATGTCCTTGTGAATCACTTTATGCTTATTGCTTGAAAAGCACTCCATAAATAAAATTACTATTATCATAATAATTATTAACTTGATGCGAACACTTTCTTTTGGCCAATGTAGAATGAATGTCAAGTTAAATAGTGGAGACAAATTTGACTTAAAAATTAAATGACATCCTTGGGTACAGGTAAGTTATGGAGTTTTGCAAAAAAAAAAAAAAAAAAAAAAAAAGAAAGAAAGAAGGGTGAGGGATATGGGAGGCCTGCGTGGATCCTCACTCAGGCAAATGAGAATCAGCTGCTATTTGGTGAGGGTGAGATCAATGGAAAATATATTTGTCACAGTGCACTTATTTTTCTGACTAGTCGAGGGGCCCAGTGTTGACCATAGCTGCCAAAGTTACCTTGGCGTTTGCAAACAGAAACTGGCTTTTGTGCAGTCATTTGAAGCCAGTCTGATGTTAGCGTTGCAATATCTTACCACAACAGTATCAGCTGTGCAGCTTGCAATGCCAGCTTCCTCTAATTTGCCTCTGGTCTTGCCACATTGACCTGAAGCAATCTGACCGCAGAGTGACACGCCTTCACCATCAGTCTCCTTATCTCCCCTCAGGTCTTCACAACATATTAGACATCGCAGCCGAGCACGGCCTGCGTGTGTTCGTCCCCAGCACCATCGGCGCCTTCGGCCCGTCCTCGCCCAGGGATCCCACCCCTGAGCTGTGTGTGCAGAGACCGCGCACCATCTACGGCGTCTCCAAGGTCCACGCTGAGCTGATGGGTGAGGTGAGACACACACACACACACACACACACACACACACACACACACACACACACACAGATGGGCACCAAAACAAAGAGAGACATTGCTCACGGCACTGGAGCCATAGAGACATTAACTTAGTTAGACCAGACGATTGGTAACTCAGGCCAGTGCCTAGTAAACAGTTTGCCTTTTTACCCGGCGATAAGCCTCGTATCTTGACCTCTATGCCCTGACATTGGCTCACTCTCCTCTCTATTTTGCTTTGTTGAACTAATCAGATAGGGCATCAGCCAGGTACAAAGCGATTCTGCAGATATGAGTAAAAAGTTACACAGAAAGCAAGATTGAGAATTACAACTCACAAATTAAGATGTTTGTTTTTATTTATATATTGTTTTTTTTTTTTTTTAATCCTGATTCTTACACATAAATAAAAGCCTCTGTCTCTTATTTGTTAGGCTTATCTAGAGCATAGTAAGTGCAATAGTGTTTGTTTTCTTTTGTTAATTTAATGATTGTTTGTATTTGAAATTTTGTTCTTACATTTCCAAAAAAAAAAAAAAAAGAAGTAGTTGCTCTTATTTCTGGCCCCTGGGCTTGTAAAAATATACAAGTGCTATTGTGGTCGTCAAGCACACAGCTACAGTATATCACACTGATTTACCTATGTAGTTATTCCAAAAGTTGCTGATACTGTCCCATTAGTAGTAGGAAAACACTTTGACATGTAAGAGGGCTGAACTAGTAATCGAAATATTGTGGAAATTGCAATATGGCCCAGTGCAATATCCACATCACGGCTGCATTTTTTTGATAAAGGTACAATGTGTGTTCCATGTTGTTTTGTCAGTACTACCACCACAGGTATGGGCTGGACTTCCGCTGCCTCAGGTACCCCGGCATCATTTCTGCCGACTCCCAGCCTGGAGGAGGAACCACAGGTAAGCGGCTCTGACATGGCGCTCGTCTGCTGTGACCCAGTGGAAAATGTGGAGAACGCAGGGAAGATGGCTGCCAGGTGTGCTGTAGCTTTTCTTGGTTCCTGCAGTTTTTTTTTTTTTTTCCCATAGTGCACACACAGTCGAGGGGTGAGACCCAGGATGGTCCCAAACTCTACACTGCTTTCTCGTGTCTTACAGACAGCATGAAATATGGTTGTTCGTCAAGGCTTTTTAATCACTTCACTTTTTGTGTTTGGTGACATTTTGTGATGTTAGTTGAGGTTTATACCATGACATTTTTAAAACCAGTCAACCAAAAGCAAGTGGTTTGCATTGTATCCCACCTGGCATCGTAACCTCCTCTCTGTCCTGCTCTGATTCTCTCCAGACTATGCCGTCCAGATCTTCCATGCGGCTGTGAAGACCGGCTATTTTGAATGCAACCTTCGCAGCGACACACGGCTCCCTATGATGTACATAGGTTGGCCACACTTTATGACGTTGTTAATGAAACTGTATTTTCATGTTTCCCCGCTCCTCAAAAATTTACATTTCACTTGGTTTCTTTCTCCACCTCCCCTTTGTCTGTCCTTTTCCTTGATGTCCTGCTTCTTATCCTCCAACTCCGCCCTCTCCTCCCTGATCATCTCCCCCTTCACCTCCTCTTCCTCCTGTGCAGATGACTGTCTAAGAGCTACCCTGGAGATCCTGGAAGCCCCGGCGGACTCGCTGACCAGCCGCACCTACAACATCAACGCCATGAGCTTCACACCTCAGGACCTCACCCAGGAGATTCAGAAAATGCTGCCTGACCTCAAGGTCACCTACAACGTGGACCCAGTCCGACAGGCTATAGGTGAGACAGCTTACAGGATGGATGCTCATAATTGAAAGGAGATATTTTTCAGTGGCCGTGGGTCCCCCAAAGAGTCTCCAATTAAATCATCTTAACACAAGATCTCAAAGAAGTATTGAGCGTCTTACGTAAAGTTAGTTAGAGTCGTCTAAAAGGGAAGCAGAGTTACCAGCATTTGAAATTGACTTAGGGTTGACTTACACTCACTGGACGTAAATCCAGCATCCAGGTGAAAGCATTAACAATGACCTCACACCATTATTTACTGCACTTGAGTCTTGCACAGCTTGATTTTAAGTTTTTTTTTTTTTTTTTTCCAACTTCACCCATGATTTTTACCTTTTTTATTTTTGGTGTTTTATTTATGGCTTTTAGTCAGCCATTGTTTTTACATTACCTGCCTGCCTGTTTTTTTAATAAATTACTATGTATTTTATTGCTCTGCTTTTATGTGTTTCTTGTGGAGCACTTAGTAACGCTGATTTTAGTAAGTAGTATATAAATCAACTTCAGTAGTATTATTGTTATCATTATTATTATTATTACCATTATCATTATTATTATCATCATTATTATTATTATTATTTGCATCCACTGCTATTATCCCCAAGTTGTTTTTTAATGCAGCATAAGAGAGGATGCTGGTAAATGCTTTGTTGTGTATCTGTACCCTGTTTGCCTTTGCAGCGGACAGCTGGCCAATGGCATTTGAGGACAGCGCGGCGAGGCGAGACTGGGGCTGGAAGCACGAGTATGACCTCCCAGAGATGGTGCAGGCCATGCTGACTCACATCACTCCGGGCAACCAGCTGGCACAGGCCTACTGAGGCTGCCGCAGCGCGTCCCGTCAGCGCCTGGGAAGGACAATCCGTGGAGATGAAGTAGTTTGACCCCCCCCCTTCCTCCCACACACACATCCATTTGTCACTCCTCTGACTGCACATCAGGAATGCGCAGTATCAATTTGATCCATCCCAAACTCCATCCAAAGCTTTAGAATCTGGGAAAATGTAATAGTGAGGATTCAAGAGCGTTTTCCTCAAGCCTGCAGTAATTTATTCACATTTTGGAATTACAAAATCGTGGCTAAACTTCATCCATTTTAACACGATCACATACTCTCTTCTTCAAGCTCTCATTTTTCTTAAAACAACTGAAAAATTTTGCCAGAGGAGTGAGGTAATCATATTTGTTTCCACCGGTGTAGTTTCATGTCTCATCTTTAAACAAGCTCAGAACACTTCTCATCAAATTTTAAGACTCAGTGTTTTGTTAAGATGGATATTTGCAATGGCAAGAATAAAAATCTGACAATGACATTTAGAACCAAGTTAAGGTCAGCCAAAAGTACTGGAGGCTTAAAAATGTTCCAGACAACTCAGCGTAGTATTTTTTTTTTTTTTTTAGATTTGTGGTGTTTGTCTCCATCTCTGTCCATCCTTCTCTTCGTCCTCATCTGACCACCATGTCCCTTCATTTTTATCTCTCTCCCGTCCATCTGTCGTCTCGTGTCAAGAGAGATTGTTGTGCACAAGACACAATCAGGATTGCAAGGATGCAATCATTAATGCAAATCTGCTGCAAACTAAAGATGTGCTTGATGCCGTGCTGAGAACATGCTGGGTACCACTTCTAAGTTACTGAATCTTCAAGAGATATTTTAGTCTTTTTCTGAAAGTATGTATGTACATTATGGACGTCCTTGTTCTGTTCTGTGTGTTAGTATTTAGATGACTTAGCTTGTCTATGTGAACAGGACAGCGTGGCATATGTAGCAGACAAACACAGGCCTTAGGGGGCGCTACTGCTCCAGAAAAAAGTGTCAGCCTTTTAGTCAGAGCCGCTCACCAGCTGGCCAACAATATAAGCACTGGGACTGTCACCATATCAGGGTGTCTGCAGGTCCTTAGGCAGTCTTAAGATGCCTTGAAAGTCATTAAATAGTCTTAAATTTGACTTAATGAGGTCTTGATTTCCACATTAACATTAAATAAAATTTCAGTTATCCATCTTTACACTCATTTGAATAAGAAAAAGATCATTTTTCCAAAAGTCACAATTAAATTTTCTTAAAATTTGTCTCGAAAAGGACTTAAACAGCATTGAATTTTATTCCCTGATACCTGCAGACACCCTGGATAAACCATTACTGACGAAATCGAAATTGATGAAATTTTATATCATATTAGTAATTCATTTCCCAAAAAGAAGAGAAAATACTATTATTTATTTAGCTCAGATTTTCTATAGATACTGTGATAATATCGTTTTTGTAAATTCTTGTGGCCATGATAATCGTGTGGTGAAGACCTGATATTGTGACAGCCCTAATAAGTACTGTAGCCTTAGTTACAAGAGCCTTCACCACAGGTGCTGTTAGTGTAGGTGTTGGGAGAGTGACAGTAGCTCGCGAGGTGCAGGAGGGTTTTACGGGTGCTTCAGCCAGAGTTGCCTGCAGCAGCTTTTCACATGTGATTATTGTGTCCCCCTTCATGGAAATCCAGCAGGGCTGTAGGTCTTAAATGTTTTTTATAGAATTTTGAGCAGCCTGCAAAAACTATTTTCTCATTTGCACTAGTGTGCTTTAAATTTTGTTTAAGTTCATTTACGCTGTCCTTTAAATTATTCCTCTCTCTGCTTTCTTTTTAGAAGCTGTCTTGGTGCTATATATTTATGTATATTTATGACTGTCAAATGCGTTAGTGGTTTCAATTCCTGAGGAAACTTGAACACTCCTCAGCTGTGGTGCTTTGGGCTCTGTTTAAAAACTAGCTTGACCTGCTCTACCTGCTTAATAACATTTGGAAATAGCTTAAATGAGACAAGTGGGCATGAAGAGCTCTTTTTTCAAATAATGGTGATTTATGCTACTTTTTGCCACTCCAATCAAACCAAAAAAATGTTTTTGGGTTTTTTTGTTTTGTTTTGTTTTGTTTTGTTTTTTTTAATTAAATCCTTGTATTAAGCCAATTTTGTCTCATTTTCTCTGTGACCACTCACATGTATTGCATCACATGTAATGTATCTTATGGTTATACTGTATGTTTGATAATCCATTTATTTTCTCTACCTGCTTACTTTTATCCCAGCAGGCATTGGGTGAAAGGCAGGGAAACACCTTGGACAGGTTGCCAGGCCATCACCTGGCCGTAGGAAGAAGTCAAATCATATTTCAAAACTTTTTTCAAGCTGGCATTGAAACAGGTGATTTACAGACACAAGCCCACAAATAAAGATTTAAACCATAGCCAATAAAACAAGTAACTACACAAGCATCCACTGTACAAAATGCACTGTATCTTAAAGTAGTCCTTGACTTCATTCAGTGAGTTATGCTCTTTGTTACTGCTGCTTTTCCACACTGCCTCACTCCCAGGCCAGTAGCGCCCCCTGGTGGTCACTGAAAGGCTCTCAGATTTGTCAGTACAAATATCAGCTCCAGTGCCTTAAACATGATGCTGGCTCTGAAACGCTTCACCTTGTTGAATGGAAACTCATTCATAGTGCAACAGAGGAATCTATTTTCAATCTCACATCTTTTGTACTTTTCTAAATAGAGGCCTGTAACTGCCTTTCCATTCGAGACCAAAATGTACAAGCGCCATTCTCCTACTGCTTTTACCCAACATGCACCAAGCCAGTTGGGCACCAGCAGCAGAGGGCCTGCATGTGTTAGAACTACAAACAAATGCTGTTTCCATGCACAAATCAGGCAAACTATAACCCCTTTCACACATGCAGTCTTCCCCCGAAACGTTCAGGATCTCTTGCTGAATGTGCAAATCCACAGCTTTGTTTACAATTGCCTTGCCTCATTTGATAACTGCTGTTTGCAACTGCAAACAGCTGGAAACTGGGCAGATTCAGAAATAGCAGAGTTCTAACAGAAGATCCACTTACAACAGAATGTGCTTTATTATAAAATGTCAGAGTATGGGATAAGAAAGATTTAGTTAACAATACATCACCATATTAGCACTGTGAGTCTGTACAAGGGAAAACAACCCAGAAGCTAACCCTAACCCTAACCCAAAGTTTGTTTGTCTGTTTTGTGATGTCATCAAAACTCATTTGCAGGATTAAGCTAAATTTACATTTATATTTTAGCTTAACTAACTATTCATAGTTTAAGGTAAAATTTCAGGATTGCACAGCTTTTACTGTGTTACAGAATAAAGAGCACAGTTGTTTGACAGAAAATGCTTTTCACGACACCATGTTTTTGAGCCCCAAAGCACAGAGAAGTGAAGTGTCTCAGACTGAACTTGGCTCTTGGAAGAAAACTTTTCATAAAATACTTGATCTTGATGGAGCGGGATGTGAAGTAGGAGGTTTTGTCACAGGAGAAGATCAGGAGTGAGGAGAGTCAGTAAAGGAGGAGACTGAAGGAGCAGAGAAAGGCAGGCGAGACCAGGACCAGAGGATCCATGTCCTGAAATCATGGATTGATGTCATATCTCGTTCTTTGAGTTCTGGGACCTTTCTTCCTGGGCTGAGGAAGAGGAGGAGGCTGGTCCTCATCTACCTCAGCTGGCCTTGAGCCCTGCAATCAAGTGAAGTAAAAAATGAAGATCAGCTCACCCTCAAAAATCAAATGCTGTACTGTTAACCTGCAGCCTGGACAGCAGGTAGACAGTCTGGGGTTACCTTCCAAATAAGGTTCCTATGGTTCAAACCATCTCCAGAATATTTATATGGCGGTTTTTGAGGTGTGTATTCCAAACAGGGAACGTCATGGAGTACCAGGAAATTTCTGAAGTATTATATATATTTTTCAACTTGTCTTATACAGTCATTGCATAGGTTGGTGGGTTTTTTGTCAGCCCAATTGTAATGGGAACCAGACCCTGAAACATGAGCAAGGAAGACAGTTTTCATGGAAACAAAAATTTGGAGAGTCAGAATTTTCCATCAACATTCCAGGTGCTTTTTTATGTGTTGACTTAGTTTCATGACCCTGGAAATCACCAGTTTTCCAGAGAGTCTCCATTATGAATTGAACTGCAGATTCTCTAGAAAGGGCCGAACTTTTACCTGGACCACCGTGTCTGGCCGGCTGGTACTGTTGCTGTAGTTGTTGTTGTTGTTGTTGTTGTTGTTGTTGTTGTTGTTGTTGTTGATTGGACCATGCCATTTCAAGCTCTCCCCTCCCCTCCGCTGGGTAAGAATGAAAGAACAGATACATGATTGATCCTTTTGGAAAATTTGTGTTCTGAAAATGTAGTTTCTTGTAAAACCTACAACTGCATTATCAATTACAAATTCACTGTTTCAGATACTCACACTCTGAGTTATTACTGTCCAACTTCAAATATCACCGTGGTTAAAAGTATCTTAGAACAGATATGAAGGGTCTGTGAAGGTTTGGTTTGCCTCAGCTAAACCATATCCACCAGAAACAGCTGTGTGCTGCTTTGCGATCAAACTGCAACTGAGGCCACTGGGTGATGTCACCGTCATGCTGCTGCTCTTACGTCTGTCTGCTATTCTCAACCAAACGTTTGAAGTCTTCAAAATCGCACATCAGTCATTTTCACATCTCAGATTCTCCAGACTGAAAAAGCTGTTTTGGCTTGTGACCCTTTAAATAGAAGTGAGGCCTGTTCAATAACATCCCCATCATAGGCTGCATATACAAAGTGATGAGTAATTACCAGAAGAAGCCTCAAAGTTTAAAACTATTCTGTATTTGCAAGGGAAAAGCAAACGTTTGTGAAAAATCAGAAGCAACAGACATGGGCACTCATTCATTTTCTGCTTATACTTTATACCAAATTCTTTTTGGGCCTCGCAGGACAAAGTGTAAAGGACGATACATGAAGTTCTCTCTCTCACCCTTCAGTCGATTGTATCGTCGGCGTCTGGCCCGGGTGCATAAAACGATGGTGACGATAATCAGCAGCAGGACAAGACCTGGTGAGGACAGAGGCACACAACCTTATAAAAGATGACTAAAAGCTGAACATGTCTGAAATACTTTTAACACCAATCACTGTGTTTATCAGCAGCACCTGGGTGAAACTGTTGCTATAGATTAGTTTTTCTTGGCCTTTCAGCACTGTGTAGAGACATATGACACCCAGCAACATGGCACTTTGTGCACACATTAAGCCACAAAGGCTTACACATGTAAACATGTATATGCAGTATGGATAGTGTAAAACACAGCCCCTAACACTGGCTGTGTTGGTGCCGTCTAACACACTCCAGCAATAGAGATCTGCTAAACAAACATACCTCCTCCACCAGCCAGGATGCCCACCATGGTCCAGAACTCAAAGCCAAATAACTGTTTAGTGGCAGGTGGATCTTGAAGGGAAAAATAAGAGATTAATTGAAATTAACTTCATTTAAACAGTTCTTTTGGTCACAGGTTTTGACAAATAGAGGTTTTTAGCGGTGACCAGCAACTTGATCAGCAACAATTCACAATCATATATCCATTTTATTAGAGATGGATGATACCAACTGGACCAGATGTGGTTTTTAACAACAAGCCAATGCAGAATACATTTATCCACAAACATATATTTATCCACAAACAGACACATGAGTTTAACATCAAATTAATACTGACCAGGCACAGGACAGGTTTTTTTAACCGGCTGGCTGATTTCAAAGCTGATGAGGTTGGAAACGTTGCATTTGAAGCTGCTCTCTGCTGTCAGTTGTTTTGGGTCCCGTGTCAGAGTTGGGCCAGTCTCTTTCAGCGGCTTCTCATCCTGCAGCCATGTGATGGTCAGACCCTCGGCCTGTCAGGTACAACACCCAGGACAGATGGATTACATTGATTGAATACATAGCTGCAGGACTGCAGTGACTTTTTGGGGAGTTTGGGGGGTGGGGGGTGTAGTAGAAATAATGAAGCCAACCAAACATGAGCTTATTAATGAATGATGGCTCATCCTGTTTCAGTGAACTCCTTGATTTTTCTCACCTGAGGAACTTGACACTTGAAAGTCTCTGTGTTTTTCTTACAGGTAGCCACCAGTGTAGGTTTCTGGACCTTGTCTGATTAGATTACAATAAATTAGATTACAGGGCATAATAAACACATTGAAAAATTATTATAATCATGACATATTAAACACACTGTGGGAAACACAGTGGATTGGATAGTTCATGCAGCAGCTATATAACTAATGACACACATCACATTACATGAGAGAAGACCTGAGATCCTCAGGCTAAATGTCCTAAAAATCACAAAACAGATAAAGTCACATAGTCATTAATCTGAAATGATGTGTATTCATGATGTTTACCTACCCAGCACATGTACAATGAAGGTGTTTTCATGCTCCAGAGTACCTCTATTGTAAATCTGTGAGATGTAAACTTCCACAGAGCCTTTCTTCAAGTCCCTCAGTGTCAAAGATCCATCTGTCCCTACGCCTTTTTCTTCCCCTAAAATAACTACTCCTGACTTCATCAAGGCAATTTGTTTTCCGTTGTGCTTCCAGTACAGGCGTTCTGATGAGTCCAGTTTGTTTTTCAGCCGCAGCGTGATCTCCTCACCTGCTGCAGCATAGACATCCTCCTGAGAAACTGAGGAAAGAGAAGAACAGAGAAGAAGAAACAGAAATTAATTGTGTCAACTTCAGTGCTAAAATGATTTGATTTGTTTTCAGAAGAAGCAATAAAAACAGAAACAAGTCAAAGAAAATACTTTATGAGTATATTTAAAGACTAATTTGACTTTTAGTTAGGCATATCTTAGCTGAACTTTTGTAATCAGTATAATTACAGTGAACAAAGTTTGCAAGCTCTACATGAGCATATTATAAAAGGACTAGGGACCTTACAGAACCACTTTATTTTGAAAGTTCGCTGCCAATTCTCAGCAGTGCATCAGCCAATAATTATCAGTTTCAGTTTCACCATGACACTGACATGTGTGAACAGGTGTTCAACAACATAAGCATCTGTGGGAACCACTTGTGAGCTGATACACTTAACATTTCAAGTTGTGGCCAGTCTAGCTCTGTCACAAAAAAAAAAAAAAGAATCACTGGAGCTTTGAAATGCTTGCCGCTGTCTGCTGACTGTTTCCTGTGCAAGAGATTGTCAGAAAGACACAGAATTGACAGCAGTTAAAAAAAAATAAAAATTCATCCAAAGTATTTATTGGCAATACTTTAAAACAGCTTTTTTTTTTTAATGTTTGCCAATTTAATTAAACCTTTAGTGCCAAAGAGACTATATTATGTGAGGTTTTATCATTATAATTTTGGCATTCATAACAATGATAAGTGCAGTTTCATAATTTGGGTAATGTAGTTTGTCCAGGTTATCCAGCAAAATAAGTTGATTTAAATACTTCATACCATAGTGAATTATTTCTACATAATTACAAACATTATTGCCTTTTTGCTACACATTGGTCTAAAATTAAATGACTGCATGTTTTCCTATTGTGGACACTGTCTAAAAGACACTATGGCTCACTGTGTACATTATACCTGCTTCAGTTTGATCTGTCTTAAAATTAATTTCATGTATTTCATTTCGAGTCTTTGTTTTTATTGTTTGTTTTTATGTATTAAATTCATTCTCTTAATTTTAAATTCAGATATCAATTTACTCTTAGAAATATTGTCATTGCAACTGTTAGTATTTCATTGTTATTTTGGGGTGTATTTTACTGACTTATGTGCTCACTAATTTATTTATTTATTTATTTATTTAAACCACCAATAATTAACCTGGAAAGTCCACAGAGAACAAATTCTTGCCTGACCAAGACGCTGAACAGCAGAAACCATAAAAGACAAACGACAGACTGAAAGACACCACACATGTAAGAGATAAAATAACGATTACAGCCAAACTCTGTGGTTTCTGTTGCTGGGGTCAAATGTTTGACCCCAAAAATCTGATCTGGTTTGTTGCATTTTGGTTCTTTGTAATCTCATTTTGAAAAGTCCTTTTGTAAAATAAAAAAAGACATTACAGCAGAGAAAATTTGAGTGCATTTGAAGTTACTCGACAGTGTCTTGTTCCAGTTTCCTACATATCTGTGTGTGTGTGTGTGTGTGTGTGTGTGTGTGTGTGTCTGGAGACAGAGAGATCAAGAAAGACAGCATGTGGTCCAGCCAGCGCTGTCCACCTCTCACATCATGTAGTTTCACTGATTAGCCAACAATATTGATTGTACAATTGATCAGTTCTACAGTGACCGTCTATGGGCAGACCTTAACATGAACTGATTCTAATGAGACATTTTGATCAGATTCACAAACGTAGAAATTAGTTAGTTAGTAAATTAGTGGAGACTTCTATTGTCCTCTGATGGTCTAAGAGCTGTTTCAGGGGCTTTTTCACCCTGACAAGAAAAACTTATTGGAGAAACACTGACAACTCTGAATACTCGGGAGTTTTTTTAGGCATTTTTTTTTTTTTTTAAATATCAGCCTTTAAAAGTGCTTGCATAGTGCTTGCACCCTTGTTCCCACATGCCAAAAACAGCTGGAATCATCAAATATTGAGCCCACAGAAATTAAAAATAACAATCAGCTGATGGTTGAGCAATCAGAGGCAAAAGATCACCAGAATAAACTGAATAAAAGCTAAAAGATGGCATTCTCAGGTATAAAGGACTTTTGATCTTTCCTATGAAATACAAAAGAGAAAATCATTCACACTAGACTCTGTAAAAAAAAAAAAAAAAAAAAAAAAAAAAAAAAACTTACTGAAACCATGTTAAAACAAAGAAGAACTGTGTTAAAACATAAAAAAGAAGAAAATCAACATTTGTTTTGTGGTGTGGGACTTCTCAAAACTGTAACTGAAAAATGTAGTGACAAATTGAATTAAAGCAATCCCTGAAGCTGAACTGATAAAAATATGAGAAATGACTCTTTTCCATCCTTGCTCGTACCTGTGGAGGTGATGAAGCAGCAGCAGAGCAGAAGGAGCATGTTGACAAAGACAGCAGCCATCTCCGTCTTCAACATCATCATCATCACCACCAGCTTCACTCTCAACTGAGAACAGGCGCTCTCCTTTACCAAAGTTATTTCCTGTAGGTGTGCACTTGGTTCTTTTCGTGTGTGTGAAGTTTCAAAAGGAAGTGATCCAACAAAGAAGCCTCCTATGTGTCATCATCTGCACAGAGCAAACTCAGCAGTCATTTTCACACGTAGAACGAGAAATGAACGTGGCTCGCTTACACTGTGACAAGTTGTCACTCTAGAGGCAAAAGACAATGGTTTTGATAATGGTTCAATTAAACATTTCGAATAAATAAATTACTATACTGTACAGGGACTTAGTGGTTAACTTTCAGTCAGTAATCATCATGAGGCAAAAAGCTGCCCATGGTAACACAAATCAATGATCATTTCCAAAATCAAGGATCATTTTAACTTAAAGACCCAACTGCACAGCTTGCATCAGTTTGATGGTATTTACAGAGCTGTAGTCTGCACTAGAATTTAGATGATAAATGTTTGTACCAGCACATAAATTTGTTCTGCACATGAAAAGGCAGGTAAATTGAGAGACGTACGGTGGCCGAGAACCGCCATCGCTGCAAATAAAAAAAAAATTATGCAGTCATCTACGACATCTGGTGTGGTAGCCAAGGCACAGAAGGCACGAGTCACATCACTGAAGTTCTTCCATGTATCCCATGTCATCTTCTTACCCCTTCCTCCAAATGATGACACAGTGTCAAAACCAGTAAAGGCAAGCAGCATGATGAATGCTGATTATCTGTTTCTCAGTGGAAAGGGATGTAACACAAGTTGCCAGGAAGGAGAACAGCTCAGCTTTGTTGTCATCAATACGTAGATACTCTGACCAATTTCCAGGAATGGCACTGGGTGGCTCAATGTGTCAACGAATTCCTTTCCCTCTCTTGCTGCATGTTTCAGCCTTCAGCGTTTCCAGTTAACCAGACAATACCCCACAAAATTTCCCATCAAGAGAAAAAAACCTCCCTCTAATTGGCCGGCCTCCAGTCCAAGAAAAATCCAAGTCTCAACAAGAAAATATCATTCCTGAAGAATGACTGTTTCTTGTTCTCGAGGCTCTACATTGCATCACAGACATGTGATGGAAATCTGGATGAATTCTTTGAGCATGAAAACCAGGCATGTCCACCAGCACTGTCACAAATGGGCAGGCTGAGAACTGGTACCAAGTTGGACTTGGTGGGCTGTTTGATGGACCTGGTTCCTTCACATGAAAATGCATCCATTCCCACTGTCCAGGTCATCATTCCTGTGGTAGCCAAGGCACAGAAGGCACGAGTCACATCACTGAGGTTTTTCCATGTATCCTATGTCGTCTTCTTACCCCTGCCTCCAAATGATGACACATTGTCAAAACCAGTAAAGGCAAGGAACAGTGGCAAGGCCACACATCGATGGGCAAAGAATTCATTCATTCTTGTTGAGACTTGATGCAATGTAGAGCCTCGAGAACAAGAAACAGTCATTCTTCATACACTTTCAGGCACTTTCAGGCACAAAGTTAAAAAAAAAACATAAAAAACATAGAAAGCCTGCAGGGATTCATATATGAGCAGCCGGGTAACCCACTGTGTCCGGTGGCCTCCCTGGAGAAATAGCCTACCTCTCCCTGCTGCCTTATCCACCTGCCTTTTATCTCCACCCAAAGCGGACACAGTGTGATAGCGCCGATGTATGGTAAATTAACAGTATACTTTTATTACTATTGTTATTGTTACAACTGACGTTAGGCATACGCAGGGGCGGACTGGCCATCTGGACATTCTGGAGAATACCAGAAGCCACCAGGGGGGGCGAATAGGCTGAGTTTTCATGCATCCGTTGTTTTGGGCCAGGCTTAGTCAAAGTCCAGGGCTGTTTTTTAGTCCCAGTCCGCCCCTGAGTACATGTGTATTTGTTCAGACCCCCAATATTAGACAAGGGTGTTTTTTCAGGGCATTTTCAATGGAAAAAATGTCGTCTTATGTTCGGATGAATACAGTAACTTGATATAGCTGTACAAAAATACTACCGTGTGTACAATTCATGTCTGGTGTTGCCATCTAGTGGTTGAACATGAAAACCACATTAAAAATGCAATGTAACACTGTAAAGTTAGCTATCTGACTTTTATTTATTATTATTTTACCCATTGAATGGGTCATCTTAGCCATCATCGCAATAGTTGCCCCCCCTGAGAAATTTGTCAGGAGCCGCCACTGTTTAGAACACTTCGTTCGTTTTTCTTCTTGTTTTGCGTCGTCTTCTTCGTCTTCTTCTTCTTCTTTAGTCCGGCGGCTATGCGAAAAATCGTGCACTTCACGATACAAGCATGAAATTTGGCACACTGTTAGAGCATGCCCTGAGGATAATTTTTGGCTATAGGGCCATCGCAGATTTGTCCCGAGGTAACCGTGGCAACCATTTTTCAAAATGGCTGCCACCTGCTGTGATTTTACCTGTAACTCAGGTTCTAGACCACCTAGGATCTTGATCCTGGTGGCTAATCCTACATTTTCAAGGATGAGGAATACAATGGTACTATATACAACATGCTAGCAACTACCTAACTACCGGCATTCAGTTAATTAAATAACAGTAAAAACCATCAAAATATGTATTTCGGTAGAGTAGGACTGCACATGTTTTCTAAGATGTTGACAGATATGCCATGAAATGCATGTGTGTTATGGCAATGGCCAAAGTGGAACTCTACAGCAATACAGAGACAGGATACCATTTAGCCTAAAGGCATTTTTAATAAAGCCAAAGAGGAAGGAAAGTGTGGCAACACAAAGTTACGTATGATGACACAGTCCACCACAGTAGCAAAGGGCAGTGCACTGAAGTGCTGCCTCGGCACATTTGCATCTTCCACAACAACCCTTTTTGCAACCACAGTGGAGGAGGTTGCAACATGCCCTGGATGGCAGGAAAGTGAAACTGAAAGTCCCGCAGATTCGGGAATTCTCTTAAATCACGTGATGCAGTCGAGTCTTTTGATTGTCTGCTCTAATAGACTTTTTACAATTATATTGGAGCAACTGCAAATTTTCCTTGGCTTGATGGAAAACATATTATAGGTATGAAGCTGGGAGGCTGATTTCTGGTATTCACTCCTTGTTTGGGCCCTGGAAAATGATGCCAAAACGTACATAAATTTAGTATATCTTCCTATCAACATGTTCCCCTAGCTGTGTGTCTTCATCATGTGCTCACTAAAAGACATAGACATGAAGCTCTATGTACAGTCTGACAACCTCAAGAATCAATGGACGCCTGTGGTTTGAAATAATAAGTTGACCAATGAGTGTGATGTCTTCTTGATGTGCACCTGTTACACCTCAAGGCGAGTCTGCTGATCACCACTAGATGGCAGCAGAGACCATATTCTACCTGCTCATTTTGCTCACTGTTTTCACCTGAGTTCATTCTGTTCACCTTGTTTTTTTTTTCCCCCCTCATGCTTGTCAGTGCTTTGTCTTGAGTTTTCTACTTCAGGAGTTTGGCCTGCCAGGTCTTTAGTTTCCGGCGTTTCACCGCTCTGTTTCTGTGACCAATCGGTGATGAGCTCGATCGAGGAGGCTCATTCTGCCCCGACCCCTCCGAGACATGCATGTGCTGAAGGGCTTCCGAGATAAATGAAGGTCATGACATTAACACTTCCTCTCTACCTTGACTCATTCACGCAGGCACAGAGCAAGAACACACGCTGAGAGGTTGTTTTTTGAGATTGCTGTTCTGTTGCATTTGTCAGACACACGAATATCATAGATGTGGCCTGTAACTGCCGCAACCTTTTTTTTTTTTTTTTTTTTTTTTTTTTTTTTTACCCTGGCAGGATTAGGGACCACTTTAGTTCTTGATTATGTTTCACATCCTCCAAAAATGTTGTTTTGTTTGCTTTTTGTTTTTGTTCCTTGAAATGGTTCCTTTGCTGTTGTGCGGATGGCATCAGAAAAAGCTCACACACACACACACACACACGCATGCATTCAAGAGCGTTTTCCTCAAGCCTGCAGTAATTTACTCACATTTTGAAATTCCAAAGTCGTGGCTGCACTTCATCCATTTTAACACGATCACGTACTCTCGTCTTCAAGCTCTCATTTTTCTTAAAACAACTGAAAAATTCTGTCAGAGGAGTCAGATAATCATATGTTTCCACCGGTGTAGTTTCATGTCTCATCTTTAAACAAGCTTAGAACACTTCTCATCAAATTTTAAGACTCTGTGTTTTGTTAAGATGGATATTTGCAACGGCAAGAATAAAAATCTGACAATGACATTTAGAACTAAGTTAAGGTCAGCCAAAAGTACTGGAGGCTTAAAAACGTTCCAGACAACTCAGTGTAGTATTTTTTTTTTTTTTTTTTTTTTAGATTTGTGGTGTTTGTCTCCATCTCTGTCCATCCTTCTCTTCGTCCTCATCTGACCACCATATCCCTTCATTTTTATCTCTCTCCCGTCCATCTGTCGTCTCGTGTCAAGAGAGATTGTTGTGCACGAGACACAATCAGGATTGCAAGGATGCAATCATTAATGCAAATCTGCTGCAAACTAAAGATGTGCTTGATGCCGTGCTGAGAACATGCTGGGTACCACTTCTAAGTTACTGAATCTTCAAGAGATATTTTAGTCTTTTTCTGAAAGTATGTATGTACTTTATGGACGTCCTTGTTCTGTTCTGTGTGTTAGTATTTAGATGACTTAGCTTGTCTATGTGAACAGGACAGCGTGGCATATGTAGCAGACAAACACAGGCCTTAGGGGGCGCTACTGCTCCAGAAAAAAGTGTCAGCCTTTTAGTCAGAGCCGCTCACCAGCTGGCCAGCAATATAAGCACTGGGACTGTCACCATATCAGGGTGTCTGCAGGTCCTTAGGCAGTCTTAAGATGCCTTGAAAGTCATTAAATAGTCTTAAATTTGACTTAATGAGGTCTTGATTTCCACATTAATATTAAATCAAATCTTTACACTTACCTGCAGTGCTCATTTGAATAAGAAGATCATTTTTCCAAAAGTCACAATTAAATTTTCTTAAAATTTGTCTCGAAAAGGACTGAAACAGCACTGAATTTTTTTTTGCTTTTTGTTAAATGCACTGTATCTTAAAGTAGTCCTTGACTTCATTCAGTGAGTTATGCTCTTTGTTCCTGCTGCTTTTCCACACTGCCTCACTCCCATGCCAGTAGCGCCCCCTGGTGGTCACTGAAAGTCTCTCAGATTTGTCAGGACAAATACAAGCTCCAGTGCCTTGATGCTGGCTCTGAAATGCTTCACTGAGATTTTTCCTTGATGAATGGAAGAGGGAACAGAGGAATCTTCTGTACTTTTCTAAATAGAGGCCTGTAACTGCCTTTCCATTCGTGACCAAAATGTACAAGCACCATTCTCCTACTGCTTTTACCCAACATGCACCAAGCCAGCGTGGCACCAGCAGCAGAGGGCCTGCATGTGTTAGAACTACAGACAAATGCTGTTTCCATGCACAAATCAGGCAAACTATAACCCCTTTCACACATGCAGTCTTCCCCCGAAACGTTCAGGATCTCCTGCTGAATGTGCAAATCCACAGCTTTGTTTACGATTGCCTTGCCTCATTTGATAACTGCTGTTTGCAACTGCAAACAGCTGGAAACTGGGCAGATTCAGAAATAGCAGAGCTCTAACAGAAGATCCACTTACACCAGAATGTGCTTTATTATAAAATGTCAGAGTATGGGATAAGAAAGATTTAGTTAACAATACATCACCATATTAGCACTGTGAGTCTGTACAAGGGAAAACAACCCAGAAGTTCTCCAAAGTTTGTTTGTCTGTTTTGTGATGTCATCAAAACTCATTTGCATGTAGAGGATTAAGCTACATTTACATTTACATTTTAGCTTAAGTGTGACTATTCATAGTTTAAGGTAAATTTTCAGAATTGCACAGCTTTTACTGTGTTACAGAATAAAGAGCACAGTTGTTTTACAGAAAATGCTTTTCACGACACCATGTTTTTGAGCCCCAAAGCACAAAGAAGTGAAATGCCTTCGACTGAAACATTTCATAAAATACTTGATCTTGAGGTTTTGTCACAGGAGAAGATCAGGAGTGAGGGGAATCGGTAAAGGAGGAGACTGAAGGAACAGAGAAAGGCAGGCGAGACCAGGACAAGAGGATCCATCTCCTGAAATCATGGATTGACGTCATATCTCGTTCTTTGAGTTCTGGGACCTTTCTTCCTGGGCTGAGGAAGAGGAGGAGGCTGGTCCTCATCTACCTCAGCTGGCCTTGAGCCCTGCAATCAAGTGAAGTGAAAAATGAAGATCAGCTCACCCTCAAAAATCATGCTGTACTGTTAACCTGCAGCCTGGACAGCAGGTAGACAGTCTGGGGTTACCTTCCTAATAAGGTTCCTATGGTTCGAACCATCTCCAGAATATTTCTATGGGGGTTTTTGAGGTGTGTATTCCAAACAGGGAACGTCATGGAATACCTGGAAATTTTTCAAGTGTAATATATATTTTTCAACTTGTCTTATACAGTCATTGCATAGGTTGGTGTTTTTTTTGTCAGCCCAATTGTAGTGGGAACCAGACCCTGATACATGAGCAAGGAAGACAGTTTTCATGGAAACAAAAATTTGGAAAGTCCGAATTTTCCATCAGCATTCCAGGTGCTTTTTTTATGTGTTGACTTAGTTTCTTGACCCTGGAAATCTCTTGAAAGCCATTGCATTATCAAAAACACACATTTTAACAGGTTTAAACAAATACTGCAACACCATGTGGCCAGTCGGCACTACATATCTGCACGCTACCATTGTGGCAAATTTTGGAAAAAACTGGCAGGGCAGTTTTCACTCTGCAGTGTCTCTATGTTGTGTAATTGGGCCAGTAATGATATGTGTTTGTGAGAGGCCACGCCCATTGACACACCCCTCTGCCCAATCAGTGTGAAAAGTTAACCACTTGTTTTGTGTAAATCAGTTCATTACATACTGAAATACTTGAAAATATTTTTTCCCTAGCCTGGTTAGTATATATTTAGACATTATTCACACACAACCAATTTTCCAGAGAGTCTCCATGATGGCACCTGCTGTGTTTGAACTGCAGATTCTCTAGAAAGGGCTGAACTTTTACCTGGACCACCGTGTCTGGCCGGCTGGTACTGTTGCTGTTGTTGTTGTTGCTGTTGATTGGACCATGCCATTTCAAGCTCTCCCCTCCCCTCCGCTGGGTAAGAATGAAAGAATAGATACATGATAGATCCTTTTGGAAAATTTGTGTTCTGAAAATGTAGTTTCTTGTATAACCCACAACTGCATTATCAATTACAGATTCACTCTTTCAGATATTCACACTCTGAGTTATTACTGTCCAACTTCAAATATCACTGTGGTTAAAAGTATCTCAGAACAGATCTGAAGGGTCTGTGAAGGTTAGGTTTGCCTCAGCTAAACCATTTCCACCAGAAACAGCTGTGTGCTGCTTTGTGATCAAACTACGACTGAGGTCACTGGGTGATGTCACCGTCATGCTGCTGCTCTTACGTCTGTCTGCTATTCTCAACCAAACGTTTGAAGTCTTCAAAATCGCACATCAGTCATTTTCACACCTCAGATTCTCCAGACTGAAAAAGCTGTTTTGGCTTGTGACCCTTTAAACAGAAGTGAGGCCTGTTCAATAACATCCCCATCATACGCTGCATGTACAAAGTGATGAGTAATTACCAGAAGAAGCCTCAAAGTTTAAAACTATTCTGTATTTGCAAAGGGAAAGCAAAAGTTTGTGAAAAATCAGAAGCAACAGACATGGGCACTCATTCATTTTCTGCTTATACTTTATACCAAATTCCTTTTGGGCCTCGCAGGACAAAGTGTAAAGGACGATACATGAAGTTCTCTCTCTCACCCTTCAGTCGATTGTATCGTCGGCGTCTGGCCCGGGTGCATAAAACGATGGTGACGATAATCAGCAGCAGAACAAGACCTGGTGAGGACAGAGGCACACAACCTTATAAAAGATGCCTAAAAGCTGAACATGTTGTCTGAAATACTTTTAACACCACTCACTGTGTTTATCAGCAGCACCTGGGTGAAGCTGCTGCTATAGATTAGTTTTTCTTGGCCTTTCAGCACTGTGTAGAGACATATGACACCCAGCAACGTGGCACTTTGTGCACACATTAAGCCACAAAGGCTTACACATGTAAACATGTATATGCAGCATGGATAGTGTAAAACACAGCCCCTAACACTGGCTGTGTTGGTGCCGTCTAACACACTCCAGCAATAGAGATCTGCTAAACAAACATACCTCCTCCACCAGCCAGGATGCCCACCATGGTCCAGAAGTCAAAGCCAAATAAATGTTTAGGGGCAGGTGGATCTTGAGGGGAAAAATAAGAGATTAATTGAAATTAACTTCATTTAAACAGTTCTTTTGGTCACAGGCTTTGACAAATAGAGGTTTTTAGCAGTGACCAGCAACAATTCACAATCATATATCCATTTTATTAGAGATGGATGATGCCAACTGGACCAGATGTGGTTTTTAACAAAAAGCCAATGCAGAATATATTTATCCACAAACATATATTTATCCACAAACAGACACATGAGTTTAACATCAAATTAATACTGACCAGGCACAGGACAGGTTTTTTTAACCGGCTGGCTGATTTCAAAGCTGGCGAGGTTGGAAACGTTGCATTTGAAGCTGCTCTCTGCTCTCAGTTTTTTTGGGTCCCATTTCAGAGTTGGGCCGGTCTCTTTCAGCAGCTTCTCATCCTGCAGCCATGTGATGGTCAAATCCTCGGCCTGTCAGGTACAACACCGAGGACAGATGGATTACATTGATAGAATACATAGCTGCAGGACTGCAGTGATTTTTTGGGAGTTTGGTCACTTTAGCCAATATGAGAGGAAAGGATTGGGAAAATCATCTGTCCACTGTGCATGCTAAAGCTTCAGCATTAAGTTCTTTACCAGTTGTTGGCATTATCGCTGGCATTATCCTAAAAGAGGAGAAAATGACAAGGTTAGCAGCTCTAATGCTGGATGATTGAGATATTTTTTTTCCTGGAGGATATGAATCTACAGACCAGTGAATAAAAGGCAGTAACACCTGGATTTCTAAAAAATCTTTGGATAATGCATTTCTCCTACAATTACATGCCCCACCTAATGGAAGTGTCAGCATGCACGATAGACAAACAAGTCTGGTGGCAATCCTCTCCACTCATGATGGGTAAGGCGTCCAAAGAGTCGGCAAAGGCCTTGCAGAATTCCAGCTGATTTTTTGCAATATGTAGTATGATAATGAACAATACTCAGTGACTCTTAAACTTTAGGACACAGGAATAAAAATAAATAAATAAATCTATTATTTCGTTATTTTATTCCCATGAAAAATTCTAAGCCCATCAGAAAATGCCATCATATATCATAAAAGCAATAAGAAAATGGTATGACGAAGCTGTGACAAGTTTTATTTTTAACATATAGCTGCTTCCACTCCTGCTGCTACTACTGAGTGGCTTCAGACTTTGCAATGTGCAAAGTTTGCTGTTCAAACTAGAGAGACGAACTTCACGGTTGGTTGTGTTATCTTGTGGTAAACCGTGTCCATTTCCTCTTTCCATTCAACTGAATAAAATTTCATCTCCATGCAGAACTTGTGGGCTGCAAGCATGTTCTTAGGCTGGTTTTTGAATTCACCACTGAAAAATGCAGCTGGACCATTAATCTGTCTCCATAAACACTGACAGTATTTCTGTCAGTGTTTATGGACTGAAAATGAAATTACTCACAAACAATGTCTGATCATGTTTCAATAAACTTCTTGATTGTTCTCACCTTAGAAACTTGACACTTGAAAGTCTCTGTGTTTTTCTCACAGGTAGCCACCAGTGTAGGTTTCTGGACCTTGCCTGATTCGATTAGAACAAATCAGATTACAGGGCATAATAAACACATTGAAAAATTAATATAATCATGACATAATAAAGACATTGTGGAAAACACAGTGGATTGAATAGTTCATGCAGCAGCTATATAACTAATGACACGCATCACATTACATGAGAGAAGACCTGAGATCCTCAGGCTAAATGTCCTAAAAATCACAAAACAGATAAAGTCACATTGTCATTAATCTGAAATGATGTGTATTCATGATGTTTACCTACCCAGCACACGTACAATGAAGGTGTTTTCATGGAGCGGAATACCTCCCTTGTAAATCTCTGATTTGTAAACTTCCACAGAGCCTTTCTTCAAGTCCCTCAGTGTCAAAGATCCATCTGTCCCTAAGCCTTTTTCTTCCCCTAAAACTTTTCCTGACCTAATCATGGCAATTTTTGTTCCGTTGTGCTTCCAGTACAGGCGTTGTGATGAGTCCAGTTTGTTTTTCAGCCGCAGCGTGATCTCCTCACCTGCTGCAGCATAGACCTTCTCCTGAGAAACTGAGGAAAGAGAAGAACAGAGAAGCAGAAACAGAAATTAATTTTACATTTATTTTGGGATGCAACGGCTTCTAATGAGATCTATTCTGCATCATCACATGAATTTAATACAAACACACTACAGAATACCATGACTGTGTCAACTTCAGTGCTATAATGATTTGATTTGTTTTCAGAAGAAGCAATAAAAACAAACAAGTCAAAGAAAATGCTTTATAAGTATATTTAAAGACAGTAATTTGACTTTTAATTAGGCATATCTTAGCTGAACTTTTGTAATCAATATAATTACAGTGAACAAGGTTTGCAAGCTCTACATGAGCATATTGTAAAAGGACTAGGGACCTTACAGAACCCTTTATTTTGAAAGTCCACTGCCAATTCTCAGCAGTGCATCAGCCGATAATTATCAGTTTCAGTTTCACCATGACACTGACATGTGTGAACAGGTGTTCAACAAGATAAGCATCTGTAAAGCAGCATAGACATCCTGTGCTGAGGAAAGAGAAGAACAGAGAAGCAGAAACAGAAAAAAAAAAAAAAAAAAAAGAATCACTGGAGCTTTGAAATGCTTGCCGCTGTCTCCTGACTGTTTCCTGTGCAAGAGATTGTCAGAAAGACACAGAATTGACAGCAGTTAAAAAAAAAAAAAAAAAAAAAAAACATTTATTCATCCAAAGTATTTATTGGCAACACTTAAAAACAGCTTTTTCTTTAATGTTTGCCAATTTAATTAAACCTTTAGTGCCAAAGAGACTATATTATGTGAGGTTTTATCATTATAATTTTGGCATTCATAACAATGATAAGTGCAGTTTCATAATTTGGGTAATGTAGTTTGTCCAGGTTATCCAGCAAAATAAGTTGATTTAAATACTTCATACCATAGTGAATTATTTCTACATAATTACAAACATTATTGCCTTTTTGCTTCACATTGGTCTAAAATTAAATGACTGCATGTTTTCCAATTGTGGACATTGTCTAAAAGACACTATGGCTCACTGTGTACATTATACCTGCTTCAGTTTGATCTGTCTTAAAATTAATTTCATGTATTTCATTTCGAGTCTTTGTTTTTATTGTTTGTTTTTATTTATTAAATTCATTCTGTTCATTTTAAATTCAGATATCAATTTACTCTCTTAGAAATATAGTCATTGCAATTGTTGGTATTTCATTGTTATTTTGGGATGTATTTTACTGACTTATGTGCTCACTAATTTATTTATTTATTTGTTTAATCGACCAATAATTAACCTGGGAACTCCACAGAGAATAAATTCTTGCCTGACCAAGACGCTGAACAGCAGAAACCATAAAAGACAAACGACAGACTGAAAGACACCACACATGTAAGAGATAAAATAACGATTACAGCCAAACTCTGTGGTTTCTGTTGCTGGGGTCAAATGTTTGACCCCAAAAATCTGATCTGGTTTATTGCATTTTGGTTCTTTGTAATCTCATTTTGAAAAGTCCTTTTGTAAAATAAAAAAAGACATTACAGCAGAGAAAATTTTAGTGCATCTGAAGTTTCTCGACAGTGTCTTGTTCCAGTTTCCTACATATCTGTGTGTCTGGAGACAGAGAGATGAAGAAAGACAGCATGTGGTCCAGCCAGCGCTGTCCACCTCTCACATCATGCAGTTTCACTGATTAGCCAACAATATTGATTGTACAATTGATCAGTTCTACAGTGACCGTCTATGGGCAGACCTTAACATGAACTGATTCTAATGAGACATTTTGATCAGATTCACAAAAGTAGAAATTAGTTAGTTAGTAAATTAGTGGAGACTTCTATTGTCTTCTGATGGTCTAAGAGCTGTTTCAGGGGCTTTTTCACCCTGACAAGAAAAACTTATTGGAGAAACACTGACAACTCTGAATACTTTGGAGTTTTTGAGGCATTTTTTTTTTAATATCAGCCTTTAAAAGTGCTTGCATAGTGCTTGCACCCTTGTTCCCACATGCCAAAACAGTTGGTATCATCAAATATTGGGCCTGCAGAGAGTAAAAATAATTATAGCTGCTGTGCAGCAATGGGTCGGGTCCGGGCAGTTTTAAGCAATTCGAAGCAACAAGCAGAAGAATATGAATATGAACTGATTGACACACCTGGTAAGAAAGGGGCAGGACACAGGCCTGGAGGGGACAGATGATTGGCCAAGACACAACAAAGACATGCAACACGGGGGCGGGGCTAATGAGGCAATGCAGGGCAGGTGTGAGGACAAACAAGCTGACAAGACTATGGAGGAACAATAGGGACAAAATGAACACAGCAGACTAAAATACAATAAACATTATAGCTGCTGTGCAGCAATGGTCGGGGCCAGGCAAGTTTAGGCAATTCTGAGCAACAAGAAGAGAATAGGAAGATGAAAAGAAAGGTGGCATTCTTATGTGCATTTTGTATCAGCTGAGGCTATAACACTCTATCTCACTGAGCTAATTGGCAAGTGTCATTTCATGTGAGGCTTCACAAATTGCCTAAGACAGTCACATGACAGCAGCCGCCTATGCATGGAAAGGCAGATTTCAAACCACTGTAAAATAAATAAATAAGTCATGAAGACAAAAATCTGACAATGATGATCTGGCATGGGACTGGACCTTTGTGCAAAGTTTGGTGAATTTTCGCCCGTGGGAATGTTGTACAAGCTGATGCTTGAACTCAAACTCTTTGACACCGAGGCCTTGCCTCTTTCTCACTGAGCTAAAACTTCACATGCAGCTTCACAGACTGACTGAGCCAATCACTGACCTGCAGGACAGCAGCCATCCATGCATGGAAAGGCAGATTTTAAACAGCTGTCAAAAATTCAGTTATTAAGACAAAAATCTGAAAATATACATATTGCATCTAGACAGCGTGGAGATGTTGATCATTTGTTTTTAACAATGATTGATTTGCTCCATAAGTGAAAAACTGATGTTTAAAAATGCCATTTTTGCATTGACTCCAATTGTTCACATGAGAGCAAAATTCAAAATGCTGTCAAAAATTCAGTTTTTGAGATACACATTTGAAACTTCCCACACATCATCTACCATGACTCTAGAATTTTGTCCATTTTTTCATGAACATTGAAGATTTATTTAGTGAGAATTTGCAGGTATATGTTTATAGTACCATTTACAGTCAAACATTTTGATGCACTGTAGGCTCAATTTTTGACAAATCAAAAATCTGAGAAACAACATTTGTGTAGGACAGTCTGAAGATGCTCTGTATCCATTTTTGTGTCAATTGAGCAAAAATTGTGGGAGGAGATAGGTTTAATAAGTTTTACAGTTTTTGAAAAAAAACAGAGTGATGGACTTCATAATTTGCATAGGTTTGAGTGCACAAAAGTTTCTTCAGTATTAGGGCTACAGTTTGATGAAAGTTGTGAAGTTGTAGCACATATGGTTGATTTGTTATGAATTTTCAAAGTTTTGAACTTTAGAGGCTTGCTATAGCGCCACCATCAGGACTATTGACTTGAGTTTGCAGCTGAGGTAATCTGGCATGGGACTGGACGTTTGTGCTAAGTTTGGTGATTTTTCACCAATGGGAAGTATGATTTCCTCAGAAGAAGAAGAAGTAAGAAAAAGGAAGAAAGAACACGTAGGAATACAATAGTGTCCTGGCAGCATAGGCTGCCTGGACCCTAACAATCAGCTGATGGTTGAGCAATCAGAGGCAAAAGATCACCAGAATAAACTGACTGTCAAAACTAAAACATGGCATTTTCAGATATAAAGAACTTTTGATCTTTCCTATGAAATACAAAAGAGAAAATCATTCACATGAGACTGTAAAAAAAAAAAAAAAAACTTAGTGAAACTGTGTTAAAACAAAGAAGAACTGTGTTAAAACATAAAAAAAAGAAAAAAATCAACTTCATTTGTTTTGTGGTGTGGCACTTCTCAAAACTGTAACTGAAAAATGTAGTGACAAATTGAATTAAAGAAATCCCTGAAGCTGAACTGATAAAAATAGGAGAAATGACTCTTTTCCATCCTTGCTCGTACCTGTGGAGGTGATGAAGCAGCAGCAGAGCAGAAGGAGCGTGTTGACAAAGACAGCAGCCATCTCCGTCTTCATCATCATCATCATCATCATCATCATCATCATCATCACCACCAGCTTCACTCTCAACTGAGAACAGGCGCTCTCCTTTACCAAAGTTATTTCCTGTAGGTGTGCACTTGGTTCTTTTCGTGTGTGTGAAATTTCAAAAGGAAGTGATCCAACAAAGAGGCCTCCTATGTGTCATCATCTGCACAGAGCAAACTCAGCAGAGTCATTTTCACACTTAGAACGAGAAATGAACGTGGCTCGCTTACACTATGACAAGTTGTCACTCTAGAGGCAAAAGACAATGGTTTTGATAATGGTTCAATTAAACATTTCAAATAAATAAATTACTGTACTGTCCTACACTGTGCAGGGACTTAGTGGTTATTAACTTTCAGTCAGTAATCATCATGAGGCAAAAAGCTGCCCATGGTAACACAAATCAATGATCATTTCCAAAATCAAGGATAATTTTAACTTAAAGATCCAACTGTACAGCTTGCATCAGTTTGATGGTATTTACAGAGCTGTAGTCTGCACTATGAATTTAGATGATAAAGGTTTGTACCAGCACATAAATTTGTTCTGCAAATAAAAAGGAAGGTAAACTGAGAGAGGTGTGTTAACCTCCACTACATTTATTTTTTTATTCCCAAGTAAGCAACTGTTAAAGATGAATTCATTTCCGTCTCAACATTTTGATCGTTGCCATTATGCCAATCGATTCTGATAAAATTGTGATGAACTTCTAAAGAGCAGAGCTTTCTGTGCCTCCCAGCAGGGAACGCTGCCTGCCAACACAATCCAGTGAGACAAAGGGAGGACTCAGTCAAAACCAGCACTTGATTCAAATAAGCCCATCTGTGAACAGCTGACACTGAGCCATTATGGCACAGTGTTTAGCAATAATAACCCATGTGAAACTTTCTGGGGCAGCCCACACACTCTCTCACCCGAACTCTACCTCTACCTTGAATATGCAAACATATTAGGGGAAGAGACGGCTTGCTCTCTCAAGGGCAAAGAAATAGTCTTGTGGATTTGGCAGATGCCTCACCTATCAGGGCTTCATCAGTGTTCCTCTGAACAAGCAGGAAACAGTGAAGATGTTGTCACGTCTGGGGGAGGCATCATGGCACCAGGATTCTACATCTCCTAAGTGCAGCTTCACTGAAGCTACATCACACATGTACTGAGTGAAAGTTGTTTTTATTTTTTATTTATATTGATACATTTATTTATCTATTTTATTGTATTCATTTGTAAATTTTGCGCTTGTTCCTTCCATCATTTTTAGATGTATGTCGAATCTTTGGAAACCCTGGGATCAGTGCCGGCTTTACCTATGTTGGCGCTCTAGACAAAATTACTCCCTTGCGCCCTTCCATGCCCTTGTGGAAGCGATTGGGAACCACAGCAACTCAGCCACAAAGTGGTAGGCCACGTAAAATCACAGAGCGGGGTCAGCGGATGCTGAGCAGAGGTCGCTAACTTTCTGCGGAGTCAATAGCTACAGAGCTCCAAACTTCATGTGATCTTCAGATCAGCTCAAGAACAGTATGTAGAGAGCTTCATGGCATGGGTTTCCATGGCCGGGCAGCTGCATCCAAGCCTTACATCACCAAGTGCAATGCAAAGCGTCGAATGCAGCGGTGTAAAGCACGCCGCCCCTCTAGTCTAGAGCAGTGGAGACGTGTTCTCTGGAGTGATGAATCACGCTTCTCCATCAGGCAATCTGATGGACGACTCTGGGTTTGGCGGTTGCCAGGAGAATGGTACTTGTGTGACTGCATTGTGCCAAGTGTAAAGTTTGGTGGAGGGGGGATTATGGTGTGGGGTTCTTTTTCGGGAGTTGGGCTCGGCCCCTTAGTTCCAGTGAAAGGAACTCTTAAAGCTTCATCATACCAAGACATTTTAGACAATTTTATGCTCCCAACCTTGTGGGAACAGTTTGGAGCGGGCCCCTTCCTCTTCCAACATGACTGTGCACCAGTGCACAAAGCAAGGTCCATAAAGACATGGATGACAGAGTCTGGTGTGGATGAACTTGACTGGCCTGCACAGAGTCCTGACCTGAACCCGATAGAACACCTTTGGGGTGAATCAGAGCGGAGACTGAGTTGAAGCTGTTCTAGCTGCAAAGGGTGGGCTGAAATCATATTAAAGCCTATGCTTTAAGAATGGGATGTCACTCATGTTCATATGCGTGAGAAGGCAGATGAGAGAATACTTTTGGCAATATAGTGTAGCAATGGCGACCTTGACACAATAAATAACTTTAAACAGGTTTAAACTATATACAGAGCACATCCATTTAACTTTGAGGGTAAATAAAGTAAGTAGCCTAGGTGACTTACCTATTCTCATGGACGCACAAACATTAGTTTACATCACCAAAACAGGTTTAGGATATTAGAATGACCTCGCCGCTCCCTGGATGGCAGGAAAGTGAGACTGAAAGTCCCGCAGATTCGGGAATTCTCTTAAATCACGTGATGCAGTCGAGTCTTTTGATTGTCTGCTCTAATAGACTTTCTTACAATTATATTGGAGCAACTGCACATTTTCCTTGGCTTGATGGAAAACGTAGTAATATTATGAAGCTGGGAGGCTGATTTCTGGTATTCACCCCTTGTTTGGGCCCTGGAAAATGATGCCAAAACGTACATAAATTTAGTATATCTTCCTATCAACATGTTCCCCTAGCTGTGTGTCTTCATCATGTGCTCACTAAAAGACATAGACATGAAGCTCTATGTACAGTCTGACAACCTCAAGAATCAATTTGAAATAATAAGTTGACCAATGAGCGTCATGTCTTCATGATGTGCACCTGTTACACCTCAAGAGTCTGCTGATCACCACTAGATGGCAGCAGACACCAAATTCTACCTGCTCATTTTGCTCACTGTTTTCACCTGAGTTCATTCTGTTCAGCTTGTTTTTTTCCCCCCTCATGCTTGTCAGTGCTTTGTCTTGTGTTTTCTACTTCAGGAGTTTGGCCTGCCAGGTCTTTAGTTTCCGGCGTTTCATCGCTCTGTGTCTGTGACCAATCGGTGATGAGCTCGATCGAGGAGGCTCATTCTGCCCCGAGCCTTCCGAGACATGCATGTGCTGCAGGGCTTCCGAGATAAATGAAGGTCGTGACCTTAACACTTCCTCTCTGCCTTGACTCATTCACGCAGGCACAGAGCAAGAACACACGCTGAGAGGTTGTTTTTTGAGATTGCTGTTCTGTTGCATTTGTCAGACACACTAATATCATAAATGTGGCCTGTAACTGCCGCAACCTTTTTTTTTTTTTTTTTTTTTTTTTTTTTTACCCTGGCAAGATTAGGGACCACTTTAGTTCTTGATTATGTTTCACATCCTCCAAAAAATGTTGTTTTGTTTGCTTTTTGTTTTTGTTCCTTGAAATGGTTCCTTTGCTGTTGTGCGGATGGCATCAGAAAAAGCTCACACACACACACACACACACACACACATGCACGCATTCAAGAGCGTTTTCCTCAAGCCCGCAGTAATTTACTCACATTTTGAAATTCCAAAGTCGTGGCTGCACTTCATCCATTTTAACACGATCACGTACTCTCGTCTTCAAGCTCCCATTTTTCTTAAGTCAACTGAAAAATTCTGCCAGAGGAGTGAGATAATCATATTTGTTTTCACCGGTGTAGTTTCATGTCTCATCTCTAAACAAGCTCAGAACACTTCTCATCAAATTTTAAGACTCTGTCTTTTGTTAAGATGGATATTTGCAATGGCAAGAATAAAAATCTGACAATGACATTTAGAACCAAGTTAAGGTCAGCCAAAAAGGACTGGGGGCTTAAAAACGTTCCAGACAACTAAGCGTAGTATTTTTTTTTTTTTTTTTTTTTTTTAGATTTGTGGTGTTTGTCTCCATCTCTGTCCATCCTTCTCTTCGTCCTCATCTGACCACCATGTCCCTTCATTTTTATCTCTTTCCCGTCCATCTGTCGTCTCGTGTCAAGAGAGATTGTGCACAAGACACAATCAGGACTGCAAGGATGCAATCATTAATGCAAATCTGCTGCAAACTAAAGATGTGCTTGATGCCGTGCTGAGAACATGCTGGGTACCACTTCTAAGTTACTGAATCTTCAAGAGATATTTTAATCTTTTTCTGAAATTATGTATGTACATTATGGACGTCCTTGTTCTGTTCTGTGTGTTAGTATTTAGATGACTGAGCTTGTCTATGTGAACAGGACAGCGTGGCATATGTAGCAGACAAACACAGGCCTTAGGGGGCGCTACTGCTCCAGAAAAAAGTGTCAGCCTTTTAGTCAGAGCCGCTCACCAGCTGGCCAGCAATATAAGCACTGGGACTGTCACCATATCAGGGTGTCTGCAGGTCCTTAGGCAGTCTTAAGATGCCTTGAAAGTCATTAAATAGTCTTAAATTTGACTCAGTGCGGTCTTGATTTCCACATTAACATTAAATCAAATCTTGACACTTACCTGCAGTGCTCGTTTGAATAATAAGAAGATCATTTTTCCAAAAGACACAATTAAATTTTCTTAAAATTTGTCTCAAGAAGGACTTAAACAGCATTGAATTTTTTTTCTTCATTTTTTTTTTAAATGCAGTGCATCTTAAATCAGCCCTTGACTTTATTCAGTGAGTGATGCTCTTTGTTCCTGCTGCTTTTCCACACTGCCTCACTCCCAGGCCAGTAGCGCCCCCTGGTGGTCACTGAAAGTCTCTCAGATTTGTCAGGACAAATACCAGCTCCAGTGCCTTGATGCTGGCTCTAAAATGCTTCACTGAGATTTTTCCTTGATGAATGGAAGAGGGAACAGAGGAATCTTCTGTACTTTTCTAAATAGAGGCCTGTAACTGCCTTTCCATTCGTGACGAAAATGTACAAGCACCATTCTCCTACTGCTTTTACCCAACATGCACCAAGCCAGCGTGGCACCAGCAGCAGAGGGCCTGCATGTGTTAGAACTACAGACAAATGCTGTTTCCATGCACAAATCAGGCAAACTATAACCCCTTTCACACATGCAGTCTTCCCCCGAAACGTTCAGGATCTCCTGCTGAATGTGCAAATCCACAGCTTTGTTTACGATTGCCTTGCCTCATTTGATAACTGCTGTTTGCAACTGCAAACAGCTGGAAACTGGGTAGATTCAGAAATAGCAGAGCTCTAACAGAAGATCCACTTACACCAAAATGTGCTTTATTATAAAATGTCAGAGTATGGGATAAGAAAGATTTAGTTAACAATACATCACCATATTAGCACTGTGAGTCTGTACAAGGGAAAACAACCCAGAAGTTCTCCAAAGTTTGTTTGTCTGTTTTGTGATGTCATCAAAACTCATTTGCATGTAGAGGATTAAGCTACATTTACATTTACATTTTAGCTTAAGTGTGACTATTCATAGTTTAAGGTAAAATTTCAGAATTGCACAGCTTTTACTGTGTTACAGAATAAAGAGCACAGTTGCTTTACAGAAAATGCTTTTCACGACACCATGTTTTTGAGCCCCAAAGCACAAAGAAGTGAAATGTCTTCGACTGAAACATTTCATAAAATACTTGATCTTGAGGTTTTGTCACAGGAGAAGATCAGGAGTGAGGGGAATCGGTAAAGGAGGAGACTGAAGGAGCAGAGAAAGGCAGGCGAGACCAGGACAAGAGGATCCATCTCCTGAAATCATGGATTGACGTCATATCTCGTTCTTTGAGTTCTGGGACCTTTCTTCCTGGGCTGAGGAAGAGGAGGAGGCTGGTCCTCATCTACCTCAGCTGGCCTTGAGCCCTGCAATCAAGTGAAGTGAAAAATGAAGGTCAGCTCACCCTCAAAAATCAAATGCTGTACTGTTAACCTGCAGCCTGGACAGCAGGTAGACAGTCTGGGGTTACCTTCCTAATAAGGTTCCTATGGTTCAAACCATCTCCAGAATATTTACATGAGGGTTTTTGAGGTGTGTATTCCACACAAGGAACGTCATGGAATACCTGGGAATTTTTCAAGTGTAATATATATTTTTCAACTTGTCTTATACAGTCATTGCGTAGGTTGGTGTTTTTTTTGTCAGCCCAATTGTAGTGGGAACTTGACCCTGATACATGAGCAAGGAAGACAATTTTCATGGAAACAAAAATTTGGAAAGTCCGAATTTTCCATCAGCATTCCAGGTGCTTTTTTATGTGTCGACTTAGTTTCATGACCCTGAAAATCTCTTGAAAGCCACTGCATTATCAAAAACACACATTTTAACAGGTTTAAACAAATACTGCAACACCATGTGGCCAGTCTGCACTACATATCTGCACGCTACCATTGTGGCAAATTTTGGAAAAAACTGGAAGGGCAGTTTTCGCTCTGCAGTGCCTCTATGTTGTGTAATTGGGCCAGTAATGATATGTGTCTGTGAGAGGCCACGCCCATTGACACACCCCTCTTTGCCCAATCAATGTGAAAAGTTAACCACTTGTTTTGTGTAAATCAGTTCATTACATACTGAAATACTTGGAAATATTTTTTCCCTAGCCTGGTTAGTATATATTTAGACATTATTCACACACAACCAATTTTCCAGAGTGTCTCCATGATGGCACCTGCTGTGTTTGAACTGCAGATTCTCTAGAAAGGGCCAAACTTTTACCTGGATCACCGTGTCTGGCTGGCTGGTACTGTTGCTGTTGTTGTTGTTGCTGTTGATTGGACCATGCCATTTCAAGCTCTCCCCTCCCCTCCGCTGGGTAAGAATGAAAGAATAGATACATGATAGATCCTTTTGGAAAATTTGTGTTCTGAAAATGTAGTTTCTTGTATAACCCACAACTGCATTATCAATTACAGATTCACTGTTTCAGATACTCACACTCTGAGTTATTACTGTCCAACTTCAGATATCACTGTGGTTAAAACTATCTCTGTGAAGGTTTGGTTTGCCTCAGCTAAACCATATCCAGCAGAAACAGCTGTGTGCTGCTTTGTGATCAAACTACAACTGAGGCCACTGGGTGATGTCACCGTCATGCTGCTGCTCTTACGTCTGTCTGCTATTCTCAACCAAACGTTTGAAGTCTTCAAAATCGCACATTAGTCATTTTCACACCTCAGATTCTCCAGACTGAAAAAGCTGTTTTGGCTTGTGACCCTTTAAACAGAAGTGAGGCCTGTTCAATAACATCCCCATCATAGGCTGCAAGAACAAAGTGATGAGTAATTACCAGAAGAAGCCTCAAAGTTTAAAACTATTCTGTATTTGCAAGGGAAAAGCAAACGTTTGTGAAAAATCAGAAGCAACAGACATGGGCACTCATTCATTTTCTGCTTATACTTTATACCAAACTCCTTTGGGCCTTGCAGGACAAAGTGTAAAGGACGATACATGAAGTTCTCTCTCTCACCCTTCAGTTGATTGTATCGTCGGCGTCTGGCCCGGGTGCATAAAACGATGGTGACGATAATCAGCAGCAGGACAAGACCTGGTGAGGACAGAGGCACACAACCTTATAAAAGATGACTAAAAGCTGAACATGTTGTCTGAAATACTTTTAACACCAATCACTGTGTTTATCAGCAGCACCTGGGTGAAGCTGTTGCTATAGATAAGTTTTTCTTGGCCTTTCAGCACTGTGAGAGACATATGACACCCAGCAACGTGGCACTTTGTGCACACATTAAGCCACAAAGGCTTACACATGTAAACATGTGTAAGCAGTATGGATAGTGAAAACACAGCCCCTAACACTGGCTGTGTTGGTGCCGTCTAACACACTCCAGCAATAGAGATCTGCTAAACAAACATACCTCCTCCACCAGCCAGGATGCCCACCATGGTCCAGAAGTCAAACCCAAATAACAGTTTAGTGGCAGGTTGCTCTTGAAGGGAAAAATAAGAGATTAACTGAAATTAACTTCATTTAAACAGTTCTTTTGGTCACAGGCTCTGACAGCTAGAGGTTTTTAGCAGTGACCAGCAACAATTCACAATCATATATCCATTTTATTAGAGATGGATGATACCAACTGGACCAGATGTGTTTTTTTTTTTTAACATCAAGCCAATGCAGAATACATTTATCCACAAACAGACACATGAGATTAACATCAAATTAATACTGACCAGGCACAGGACAGGTTTTTTTAACCGTCTGGCTGATTTCAAAGCTGACGCGGTTGGAAATGTTGCATTTGAAGCTGCTCTCTGCTGTCAGTTTTTTTGGGTCCCGTGTCAGAGTTGGGCCGGCCTCTTTCAGCGGCTCCTCATCCTGCAGCCATGTGATGGTCAGACCCTCGGCCTGTCAGGTACAACACCGAGGACAGATGGATTATATTGATAGAATTCATAGCTGCAGGACTGCAGTGACTTTTTGGGAGTTTGGTCACTTCAGCCAATATGAGAGGAAAGGATTTTGAAAATCATCTGTCCAGTGTTCATGCTAAAGCTTTAGCATTAAGTTCTTTAACCAGTTGTTGGCATTATCGCTGACATTATCCTAAAAGAGGAGAAAATGACAAGGTCAGCAGCTCTAATGCTGGATGATTGAGATATTTTTTTTCCTGGAGGATACGAATCTACAGACCAGTGAATAAAAGGCAGTACCACCTGGAATTCTAAAAAAAAAAAAAATCATCTTTATGCTTTGGATAATGCATTTCTACTACAATTACATGCCCCACCTAATGTAAGTGTCAGCATGCACGATGTAGACAAACAAGTCTGGTGGCAATCCTCTCCACTCATGATGGGTAAGGCGTCCAAAGAGTCGGCAAAGGTATTTCAGAATTCCAGCTGATTTTTTGCAATATGTAGTATGATAATGAAGGATACTCAGTCACTCTTAAACTTTAGGACACAGGAATTAAATAAATAAATCCATTATTTCATTATTTTATTCCCATGAAAAATTCAAAACCCATCAGAAAATGCCATCATATATCATAAAAGCAATATGAAAATGGTATGGCGAAGCTGTGACAAGTTTTATTTTTAACATATGACTGCTTCCGCTCCTGCTGCTACCACTGAGTGGCTTCAAACTTTGCAGTGTGCAAAGCTTGCTGTTCAAACTAGAGAGACGAACTTCACGGTTGGTTGTGTTATCTTGTGGTAAACCCTGTCCATTTCCTTTTTCCGTTCAACTGAATAAAATTTCATCTCCATGCAAACATCTCACAGCTGACTGATGTCAAAATGTATGTCATGAACTTGTGGGCTGCAAGTATGTTCTTAGGTTGGTTTTTGAATTCACCACTGAAAAATGCAGCTGGACCATTAATCTGTCTCCATAAACACTGACAGTATTTCTGTCAGTGTTTATGGACTGAAAATGAAATTACTCACAAACAATGGTTGATCATGTTTCAATAAACTTCTTGATTTTTCTCACCTCAGAAAATTGACACTTGAAAGTCTCTGTGTTTTTCTCACAGGTAGCCACCAGTGTAGGTTTCTGGACCTTTCCTGATTAGATTAGAATAAATCAGATTACAGGGCATAATAAACACATTGAAAAATTAATATAATCATGACATAATAAAGACATTGTGGAAAACACAGTGGATTGAATAGTTCATGCAGCAGCTATATAACTAATGACACACATCACATTACATGAGAGAAGACCTGAGATCCTCAGGCTAAATGTCCTAAAAATCACAAAACAGATAAAGTCACATAGTCATTAATCAGAAATGATGTGTATTCATGATGTTTACCTACCCAGCACACGTACAATGAAGGTGTTTTCACGGATCAGAATACCTCCCTTGTAAATCTGTGAGGTGTAAACTTCCACAGAGCCTTTCTTCAAGTCCCTCAGTGTCAAAGATCCATCTGTCCCTACGTCTTTGTTATCCCCTAAAACTACTCCTGACCTAATCGAGGCAATTTGTTTTCCGTTGTGCATCCAGTACAGGCGTTCTGATGAGTCCAGTTTGTTTTTCAGCCGCAGCGTGACGTCCTCACCTGCTGCAGCATAGACATCCTCCTGAGAAACTGAGGAAAGAGAAGAACAGAGAAGAATAAACAGAAATTAATTTTACATTTATTTTGGGATGCAATGGCTTCTAATGAGATCTATTCTGTATAATCACACTACAGAATACCATGACTGTGTCAACTTCAGTGCTAAAATGATTTGATTTGTTTTCAGAAGAAGCAATAAAAACAGAAACAAGTCAAAGAAAATACTTTATGAGTATATTTAAAGACAGTAATTTGACTTTTAGTTAGGCATATCTTAGCTGAACTTTTGTAATCAGTATAATTACAGTGAACAAGGTTTGCAAGCTCTACATGAGCATATTGTAAAAGGACTAGGGACCTTACAGAACCCTTTATTTTGAAAGTCCACTGCCAATTCTCAGCAGTGCATCAGCCGATAATTCTCAGTTTCAGTTTCACCATGACACTGACATGTGTGAACAGGTGTTCAACAAGATAAGCATCTGTGGGAACCACTTGTGAGCTGATAGACTTAACATTTCAAGTTGTGTCTAGCTCTGTCACAAAAAAAAAAAAAAAAAAAGAATCCCTGGAGCTTGCCGCTGTCTCCTGACTGTTTCCTGTGCAAGAGATTGTCAGAATTGACAGCAGTTTAAAAAACAAACAAACAAAAAAAAAAAAAACATTTATTCATCCAAAGTATTTATTGGCAACACTTAAAAACGTGAGGTTTTATGATTATAATTTTGGCATTCATAACAATGATAAGCACAGTTTCATTATTTGGGTAATATAGTTTGCCCAGGTATTCCAGCAAAATAAGTTGATTTAAATACTTCATATCATAGTGAATTATTTCTACATAATTACAAACATTATTGCCTTTTTGCTACACATTGGTCTAAAATTAAATCACTGCATGTTTTCCTATTGTGGACACTGTCTAAAAGACACTATGGCTCACTGTGGACATTAAACCTGCTTCAGTTTGATCTGTCTTAAAATTAATTTCATGTATTTCATTTCAAGTCTTTGTTTTTATTGTTTATTTATTAAATTCATTCTGTTAATTTTAAATTCAGATATCAATTTGCTCTCTTAGAAATATTGTCATTGCAATTGTTGGTATTTCATTGTTATTTTGGGGTATATTTTATTGACTTATGTGCTCACTAATTTATTTATTTATTTGTTTAATCGACCAATAATTAACCTGGGAACTCCACAGAGAACAAATTCTTGCCTGACCAAGACGCTGAACAGCAGAAACCATAAAAGACAAACGATGAAAGACACCACACATGTAAGAGATAAAATAACGATTATAGCCAAACTCTGTGGTTTCTTATTGCCGGGGTCAAATGTTTGACCCCAAAAATCTGATCTGGTTTGTTGCATTTTGGTTCTTTGTAATCTCATTTTGAAAAGTCCTTTTGTAAAATAAAAAAAGACATTACAGCAGAGAAAATTTGAGGTTGAAGTTACTCAACAGTGTCTTGTTCCAGTTTCCTACATCTCTCTCTCTCTCTCTCTCTCTCTCTCTCTGTGTGTGTGTGTGTGTGTGTGTGTGTGTGTGTTTGGAGACAGAGAGATGAAGAAAGACAGCATGTGGTCCAGCCAGCGCTGTCCACCTCTCACATCATGCAGTTTCACTGATTAGCCAACAATATTGATTGTACAAATGATCAGTTCTACAGTGACCATCTATGGGCAGACCTTAACATGAACTGATTCTAATGAGACATTTTGATCAGATTCACAAAAGTAGAAATTAGTTAGTTAATAAATTAGTGGAGACTTCTATCGTCCTCTGATGGTCTAAGAGCTGTTTCAGGGCTTTTTCACCCTGACAAGAAAAACTTATTGGAGAAACACTGACAACTCTGAATACTCTGGAGTTTTTTGAGGCATTTTTTTTTTTAAATATCAGCCTTTAAAAGTGCTTGCATAGTGCTTGCACCCTTGTTCCCACATGCCAAAAACAGCTGGTATCATCAAATATTGAACCCACAGAGAGTAAAAATAACAATCAGCTGACGGTTGAGCAATCAGAGGCAAAAGATCACCAGAATAAACTGAATAAAAACTAAAAGATGGCATTTTCAGGTATAAAGGACTTTTGATCTTTCCTATGAAATACAAAAGAGAAAATCATTCACACGAGACTGTAAAAAAAAAAAAAAAAAACTAAGTGAAACTGTTAAAACAAATGAAGAACTGTGTTAAAACAAAAAAAAGAAGAAAATCAACTTCATTTGTTTTGTGGTGTGGCACTTCTCAAAACTGTTTGAAAAATGTAGTGACAAATTGAATTAAAGCAATCCCTGAAGCTGAACTGATAAAAATATGAGAAATGACTCTTTTCCATCCTTGCTCGTACCTGTGGAGGTGATGAAGCAGCAGCAGAGCAGAAGGAGCGTGTTGACAAAGACAGCAGCCATCTCCGTCTTCATCATCATCATCATCATCACCACCAGCTTCACTCTCAACTGAGAACAGGCGCTCTCCTTTACCAAAGTTATTTCCTGTAGGTGTGCACTTGGTTCTTTTCGTGTGTGTGAAGTTTCAAAAGGAAGTGATCCAACAAAGAAGCCTCCTATTAGTCCAGTCATTTTATGAAAAAACCTAGGACAAATTGCAAGAGAAGCAAACTCAACTGATTTTGTATCCTCAGTTTGTCCTGAGTGAGGGAAAAAAAGTCCCAAGAAATCCCATTGGTGGAAAGTTTTGAAAATCACCTATTTATGACCACATATTTCCAAAAAACACCGTTTTTAACACACAGGGAAAGGGGTTCAAAATTTTACTTTCAGAAATCACTATAAAAATTCACAAGTTGATTACACACACAAAGACAAGAAAAAAAGTCAATTACAAGTTCTTTGAATTATTCTGTTTACACATGCATATCACACATTATCTGATTTGATATGCGCTAATAAGGAATATAAGGGATAAATGCCAGAACAGACATTTAAACAGTGAATTAAAAGGTTGCTATATATACAGTAACCTTTTAATTCACTGTTATATAGTAACCTTTTAATTCAAGGTTACTATATATATAATAACCTTTTAATTCACTGTTTAAATGTCTCTTCTGGCATTTATTCCTTATATTCCTTATTAGCGCATATCAAATCAGATAATGTGTGATATGCATGTGAAAACAGAATAATTCAAAGAACTTGTAATTGACTTTTTTTCTTGTCTTTATGTGTGTAATCAACTTGTGAATTTTTATAGTGATATCTGAAAGTAACATTTACAACCCCTTTCCCCTGTGTGTTAAAAACAGTGTTTTTTTGGTATTATGTGGTCATAAATAGGTGATTTTCAAAACTTTCCACCAATGGGATTTCTTGGGACTTTTTTTTCCCTCACTCAGGACAAACTGAGGATACAAAATCAGTTGAGTTTGCTTCTCTTGCAATTTGTCCTAGGTTGACCCCAATTTTGGCCTAAAATTACTGGACTATATGTGTCATCATCTGCACAGAGCAAACTCAGCAGAGCCATTTTCACACTTAGAACAAGAAATGAGCGTGGCTCGCTTACACTGTGACAAGTTGACACTCTAGAGGCAAAAGACAATGGTTTTGATAATGGTTCAATTAAACATTTCATATAAATAAATTACTGTACTGTACTATACTGTGCAGGGACTTGGTGGTTATTAACTTTCAGTCAGTAATCATCATGAGGCAAAAAGCTGCCCATGGTAACACAAATCAATGATTATTTCCAAAATCAAGAATAATTTTAACTTAAAGACCCAACTGCACAGCTTGCATCAGTTTGATGGTATTTACAGAGCTGTAGTCTGCACTATGAATTTAGATGATAAAGGTTTGTACCAGCGCATAAATTTCTTCTGCACATGAAAAGGCAGGTAAATTGAGAGACGTACGGTGGCCGAGAACCGCCATCGCTGCAAATAAAAAAAAAAATTATGCAGTCATCTACGACATCTGGTGTGGTAGCCAAGGCACAGAAGGCACGAGTCACATCACTGAAGTTCTTCCATGTATCCCATGTCATCTTCTTACCCCTGCCTCCAAATGATGACAGTGTCAAAACCAGTAAAGGCAAGCAGCATGATGAGTGCTGATTACCTGTTTCTCAGGTGCAAGGGATGTAACACAAGTTGCCAGGAAGGAGAACAGCTCCGCTTTGTTCTCATAAATACGTAGATACTCTGGCCAATTTCCAGGAATGGCACTGGATGGCTCAATGTGTCAACGAATTCCTTTCCCTCTCTTGCTGCATGTTTCAGCCTTCAGCGTTTCCAGTTAACCAGACAATACCCCACAAAATTTCCCATCAAGAGAAAAAAAAAACCTCCCTCTAACTGGCTGGCCTCCAGTCCAAGAAAAATCCAAGTCTCAACAAGAAAATATCATTCCTGAAGAATGAGTGTTTCTTGTTCTCGAGGCTCTACATTGCATCACAGACATGTGATGGAAATCTGGATGAATTCTTTGAGCATGAAAACCAGGCATGTCCACCAGCACTGTCACAAATGGGCAGGCTGAGAACTGGTACCAAGTCGGACTTGGTGGGCTGTTTGATGGACCTGGTTCCTTCACATGAAAATGCATCCATTCCCACTGTCCAGGTCATCATTTCTGTGGTAGCCAAGGCACAGAAGGCACGAGTCACATCACTGAAGTTTTTCCATGTATCCTGTGTCGTCTTCTTACCCCTGCCTCCAAATGGTGACACATTGTCAAAACCAGTAAAGGCAAGGAACACTGGCAAGGCTACACATCGATGGGCAAAGAATTCATTCATTCTTGTTGAGACTTGATGCAATGTAGAGCCTCGAGAACAAGAAACAGTCATTCTTCGTACACTTTCAGGCACGAAGTTCAAACACATCTTGGGGGCTTGTCTGTAAAGTCTGCTTTGTATATAGTAAAAACCATCAAAATATGTATTTCGGTAGAGTATACTGTACATGTTTTCTAAGATGTTGACAGATATGCCATGAAATGCATGTGTGTTATGGCAATGGCCAAAGTGGAACTCTACAGCAGTACAGAGACAGGATACCATTTAGCCTAAAGGCATTTTTAATAAAGCCAAAGAGGAAGGAAAGTGTGGCAACACAAAGTGACGTATGATGACACAGTCCACCACAGTAGCAAAGGGCAGTGCACTGAAGTGCTGCCTCGTCACATTTGCATCTTCCACAACAGCCCTTTTTGCAACCACAGTGGAGGAGGTTGCGACATGCCCTGGATGGCAGGAAAATGAAACTGAAAGTCCCGCAGATTCGGGAATTCTCTTAAATCACGTGATGCAGTCGAGTCTTTTGATTGTCTGCTCTAATAGACTTTCTTACAATTATATTGGAGCAACTGCAAATTTCCCTTGGCTTGATGGAAAACGTAGTAATATTATGAAGCTGGGAGGCTGATTTCTGCTATTCAGCCCTTGTTTGGGCCCTGGAAAATGATGCCAAAACATACATAAATTTAGTATATCTTCCTATCTACATGTTCCCCTAGCTGTGTGTCTTCATCATGTGCTCACTAAAAGACATGAAGCTCTATGTAAAGTCTGACAACCTCAAGAATCAATGGACGCCTGTGGTTTGAAATAATAAGTTGACCAATGAGTGTGATGTCTTCATGATGTGCACCTGTTACACCTCAAGGCGAGTCTGCTGATCACCACTAGATGGCAGCAGAGACCATATTCTACCTGCTCATTTTGCTCACTGTTTTCACCTGGGTTCATTCTGTTCAGCTTGTTTTTTTTTTCCCCCTCATGCTTGTCAGTGCTTTGTCTTGAGTTTTCTACTTCAGGAGTTTGGCCTGCCAGGTCTTTAGCTTCCGGCGTTTCATCGCTCTGTTTCTGTGACCAATCGTGATGAGCTCGATCGAGGAGGCTCATTCTGCCCCGAGCCCTCCGAGACATGCATGTGCTGAAGGGCTTCCGAGATAAATGAAGGTCGTGACATTAACACTTCCTCTCTACCTTGACTCATTCACGCAGGCACAGAGCAAGAACACACGCTGAGAGGTTGTTTTTTGAGATTGCTGTTCTGTTGCATTTGTCAGACACACTAATATCATAGATGTGGCCTGTAACTGCCGCAACCTTTTTTTTTTTTTTTTTTTTTTTTTTTTTTTTTTTACCCTGGCAGGATTAGGGACCACTTTAGTTCTTGATTATGTTTCACATCCTCCAAAAATGTTGTTTTGTTTGCTTTTTGTTTTTGTTCCTTGAAATGGTTCCTTTGCTGTTGTGCGGATGGCATCAGAAAAAGCTCACACACACACACACACACACGCATGCATTCAAGAGCGTTTTCCTCAAGCCTGCAGTAATTTACTCACATTTTGAAATTCCAAAGTCGTGGCTGCACTTCATCCATTTTAACAAGATCACGTACTCTCATCTTCAAGCTCTCATTTTTCTTAAAACAACTGAAAAATTCTGCCAGAGTAGTGAGATAATCATATTTGTTTCCACCGGTGTAGTTTCATGTCTCATCTCTAAACAAGCTCAGAACACTTCTCATCAAATTTTAAGACTCAGTGTTTTGTTCAGATGGATATTTGCAATGGCAAGAATAAAAATCTGACAATGACATTTAGAACTAAGTTAAGGTCAGCCAAAAAGTACTGGGGGCTTAAAAACGTTCCAGACAACTCTGCGTAGTATTTTTTTTTTTTTAGATTTGTGGTGTTTGTCTCCATCTCTGTCCATCCTTCTCTTCGTCCTCATCTGACCACCATGTCCCTTCATTTTTATCTCTTTCCCGTCCATCTGTCGTCTCGTGTCAAGAGAGATTGTGCACAAGACACAATCAGGATTGCAAGGATGCAATCATTAATGCAAATCTGCTGCAAACTAAAGATGTGCTTGATGCCGTGCTGAGAACATGCTGGGTACCACTTCTAAGTTACTGAATCTTCAAGAGAAATTTTAGTCTTTTTCTGAAATTATGTATGTACATTATGGACGTCCTTGTTCTGTTCTGTGTGTTAGTATTTAGATGACTTAGCTTGTCTATGTGAACAGGACAGTGTGGCATATGTAGCAGACAAACACAGGCCTTAGGGGGCGCTACTGCTCCAGAAAAAAGTGTCAGCCTTTTAGTCAGAGCCGCTCACCAGCTGGCCAGCAATATAAGCACTGGGACTGTCACCATATCAGGGTGTCTGCAGGTCCTTAGGCAGTCTTAAGATGCCTTGAAAGTCATTAAATAGTCTTAAATTTGACTCAATGAGGTCTTGATTTCCACATTAACATTAAATCAAATCTTTACACTTACCTGCAGTGCTCATTTGAATAATAAGAAGATCATTTTTCCAAAAGACACAATTAAATTTTCTTAAAATTTGTCTCAAGAAGGACTTAAACAGCATTGAATTTTTTTTCTTCATTTTTTTTTTTAAATGCAGTGCATCTTAAATCAGCCCTTGACTTCATTCAGTGAGTTATGCTCTTTGTTCCTGCTGCTTTTCCACACTGCCTCACTCCCAGGCCAGTAGCGCCCCCTGGTGGTCACTGAAAGTCTCTCAGATTTGTCAGTACAAATATCAGCTCCAGTGCCTTAAACATGATGCTGGCTCTGAAACGCTTCACCTTGTTGAATGGAAACTCATTCATAGTACAACAGAGGAATCTATTTTCAATCTCACATCTTTTGTACTTTTCTAAATAGAGGCCTGTAACTGCCTTTCCATTCGAGACCAAAATGAACAAGCGCCATTCTCCTACTGCTTTTACCCAACATGCACCAAGCCAGTTGGGCACCAGCAGCAGAGGGCCTGCATGTGTTAGAACTACAGACAAATGCTGTTTCCATGCACAAATCAGGCAAACTATAACCCCTTTCACACATGCAGTCTTCCCCCGAAACGTTCAGGATCTCATGCTGAATGTGCAAATCCACAGCTTTGTTTACAATTGCCTTGCCTCATTTGATAACTGCTGTTTGCAACTGCAAACAGCTGGAAACTGGGCAGATTCAGAAATAGCAGAGCTCTAACAGAAGATCCACTCACACCAGAATGTGCTTTATTATAAAATGTCAGAGTATGGGATAAGAAAGATTTAGTTAACAATACATCACCATATTAGCACTGTGAGTCTGTACAAGGGAAAACAACCCAGAAGTTCCCCAAAGTTTGTTTGTCTGTTTTGTGATGTCATCAAAACTCATTTGCATGTAGAGGATTAAGCTACATTTACATTTACATTTTAGCTTAAGTGTGACTATTCATAGTTTAAGGTAAAATTTCAGAATTGCACAGCTTTTTCTGTGTTACAGAATAAAGAGCACAGTTGCTTTACAGAAAATGCTTTTCACGACACCATGTTTTTGAGCCCCAAAGCACAAAGAAGTGAAATGTCTTCGACTGAAACATTTCATAAAATACTTGATCTTGAGGTTTTGTCACAGGAGAAGATCAGGAGTGAGGGGAATCGGTAAAGGAGGAGACTGAAGGAGCAGAGAAAGGCAGGCGAGACCAGGACGAGAGGATCCATCTCCTGAAATCATGGATTGACGTCATATCTCGTTCTTTGAGTTCTGGGACCTTTCTTCCTGGGCTGAGGAAGAGGAGGAGGCTGGTCCTCATCTACCTCAGCTGGCCTTGAGCCCTGCAATCAAGTGAAGTGAAAAATGAAGGTCAGCTCACCCTCAAAAATCAAATGCTGTACTGTTAACCTGCAGCCTGGACAGCAGGTAGACAGTCTGGGGTTACCTTCCAAATAAGGTTCCTATGGTTCAAACCATCTCCAGAATATTTATATGAGGGTTTTTGAGGTGTGTATTCCACACAGGGAATGTCATGGAGTACCAGGACATTTCTGAAGTGTAATATATATTTTTCAACTTGTCTTATACAGTCATTGCATAGGTTGGTGGGTTTTTTGTCAGTCAAAAATATAGTGGGAACCAGACCCTGATACATGAGCAAGGAAGACAGTTTTCATGGAAACAAAAATTTGGAAAGTCAGAATTTTCCATCAACATTTCAAGTGCTTTTTTATGTGTTGACTTAGTTTCTTGACCCTGGAAATCACCAATTTTCCAGAGTGTCTCCATTATGTGCTGTTTGAACTGCAGATTCTCTAGAAAGGGCGGAACTTTTACCTGGACCACCGTGTCTGGCCGGCTGGTACTGTTGCTGTTGTTGTTGTTACTGTTGATTGGACCATGCCATTTCAAGCTCTCCCCTCCCCTCCGCTGGGTAAGAATGAAAGAACAGATACATGATGGATCCTTTTGGAAAATTTGTGTTCTGAAAATGTAGTTTCTTGTAAAACCTACAACTGCATGATCAATTACAAATTCACTGTTTCAGATACTCACACTCTGAGTTATTACTGTCCAACTTCAGATATCACTGTGGTTAAAACTATCTCTGTGAAGGTTTGGTTTGCCTCAGCTAAACCATCTCCACCAGAAACAGCTGTGTGCTGCTTTGTGATCAAACTGTGACTGAGGCCACTGGGTGATGTCACCGTCATGCTGCTGCTCTTACGTCTGTCTGCTATTCTCAACCAAACGTTTGAAGTCTTCAAAATCGCACATCAGTCATTTTCACACCTCAGATTCTCCAGACTGAAAAAGCTGTTTTGGCTTGTGACCCTTTAAACAGAAGTGAGGCCTGTTCAATAACATCCCCATCATAGGCTGCATGTACAAAGTGATGAGTAATTACCAGAAGAAGCCTCAAAGTTTAAAACTATTCTGTATTTGCAAGGGCAAAGCAAACGTTTGTGAAAAATCAGAAGCAATAGACATTCATTCATTTTCTGCTTATACTTTATACCAAATTCCTTTTGGGCCTCGCAGGACAAAGTGTAAAGGACGATACATGAAGTTCTCTCTCTCACCCTTCAGTCGATTGTGTCGTCGGCGTCTGGCCCGGGTGCATAAAACGATGGTGACGATAATCAGCAGCAGAACAAGACCTGGTGAGGACAGAGGCACACAACCTTATAAAAGATGACTAAAAGCTAAACATGTCTGAAATACTTTTAACACTAATCACTGTGTTTATCAGCAGCACCTGGCTGAAGCTGCTGCTATAGATTAGTTTTTCTTGGCCTTTCAGCACTGTGTAGAGACATATGACACCCAGCAACGTGGCACTTTGTGCACACATTAAGCCACAAAGGCTTACACATGTAAACATGTATATGCAGTATGGATAGTGTAAAACACAGCCCCTAACACTGGCTGTGTTGGTGCCGTCTAACACACTCCAGCAATAGAGATCTGCTAAACAAACATACCTCCTCCACCAGCCAGGATGCCCACCATGGTCCAGAAGTCAAAGCCAAATAACTCTTTAGTGGCAGGTGGATCTTGAGGGGAAAAATAAGAGATTAATTGAAATTAACTTAATTTAAACAGTTCTTTTGCTCACAGGCTCTGACAGCTAGAGGTTTTTAGCAGTGACCAGCAACTTGACCAGCAACAATTCACAATCATGTATCCATTTTATTAGAGATGGATGATACCAACTGGACCAGATGTGTTTTTTTAACAACAAGCCAATGCAGAATACATCTATCCACAAACAGACACATGAGTTTAACATCAAATTAATACTGACCAGGCACAGGACAGGTTTTTTTAACCGGCTGGCTGATTTCAAAGCTGATGTGGTTGGAAACGTTGCATTTGAAGCTGCTCTCTGCTGTCAGTTTTTTTGGGTCCCGTGTCAGAGTTGGGCCGGTCTCTTTCAGCGGCTTCTCATCCTGCAGCCATGCGATGGTCAGACCCTCGGCCTGTCAGGTACAACACCCAGGACAGATGGATTACATTGATAGAATACATAGCTGCAGGACTGCAGTGACTTTTGGGGAGTTTGGGGGGCAGGGGGTGTAGTAGAAATAATGAAGCCAACCAAACATGAGCTTATTAATGAATGATGGCTCATCCTGTTTCAGTGAACTTCTTGATTTTTCTCACCTGAGGAACTTGACACTTGAAAGTCTCTGTGTGTTTCTCACAGGTAGCCACCAGTGTAGGTTTCTGGACCTTGTCTGATTAGATTACAATAAATTAGATTACAGGGCATAATAAACACATTGAAAAATTATTATAATCATGACATATTAAACACACTGTGGAAAACACAGTGGATTGAATAGTTCATGCAGCAGCTATATAACTAATGACACACATCACATTACATGAGAGAAGACCTGAGATCCTCAGGCTAAATGTCCTAAAAAATCACAAAACAGATAAAGTCACATAGTCATTAATCAGAAATGATGTGTATTCATGATGTTTACCTACCCAGCACACGTACAATGAAGGTGTTTTCATGCTCCAGATTACCTCCCTTGAAAATCTGTGAGGTGTAAACTTCCACAGAGCCTTTCTTCAAGTCCCTCAGTGTCAAAGATCCATCTGTCCCTAAGCCTTCGTCTACCCCGATAACAACTCTTCCTGACTTCATCAAGGCAATTTGTGTTCCGTTGTGCTTCCAGTACAGGCGTTCTGATGAGTCCAGTTTGTTTTTCAGCCGCAGCGTGACATCCTCACCTGCTGCAGCATAGACATTCTCCTGAGAAACTAAGGAAAGAGAAGAACAGAGAAGCAGAAACAGAAATTAATTTTACATTTATTTTGGGATACAACGGCTTGTAATGAGATCTATTCTGTATCATCACATGAATTTAATACAAACACACCACAGAATACCATGACTGTGTCAACTTCAGTTCTAAAATGATTTGATTTGTTTTCAGAAGAAGCAATAAAAACAGAAACAAGCCAAAGAAAATACTTTATGAGTATATTTAAAGACTAATTTGACTTTTAGTTAGGCATATCTTAGCTGAACTTTTGTAATCAGTATAATTACAGTGAACAAAGTTTGCAAGCTCTACATGAGCATATTATAAAAGGACTAGGGACCTTACAGAACCACTTTATTTTGAAAGTCCGCTGCCAATTCTCAGCAGTGCATCAGCCAATAATTATCAGTTTCAGCTGACCGTCACCGTCACCGTGACACTGACATGTGTGAACAGGTGTTCAACAAGATAAGCATCTGTGGGAACCACTTGTGAGCTGATAGACTTAACATTTCAAGTTGTGGCCGGTCTAGCTCTGTCACAAAAAAAAAAAAAAAAAAAGAATCACTGGAGCTTTGAAATGCTTGCTGCTGTCTCCTGACTGTTTCCTGTGCAAGAGATTGTCAGAAAGACACAGAATTGACAGCAGTTAAAAAAAAAAAAAAAATTCATCCAAAGTATTTATTGGCAACACTTAAAAACAGCTTTTCTTTAATGTTTGCCAATTTAATTAAACCTTTAGTGCCAAAGAGACTATATTATGTGAGGTTTTATCATTATAATTTTGGCATTCATAACAATGATAAATGCAGTTTCATAATTTGGGTAATGTAGTTTGTCCAGGTTATCCAGCAAAATAAGTTGATTTAAATACTTCATACCATAGTGAATTATTTCTACATAATTACAAACATTATTGCCTTTTTGCTACACATTGGTCTAAAATTAAATGACTGCATGTTTTCCTATTGTGGACACTTATTTATTAAATTCATTCTGTTAATTTTAAATTCAGATATCAATTTGCTCTCTTAGAAATATTGTCATTGCAATTGTTGGTATTTCATTGTTATTTTGGGGTGTATTTTACTGACTTATGTGCTCACTAATTTATTTATTTATTTGTTTAATCTACCAATAATTAACCTGGGAACTCCACAGAGAATAAATTCTCATCTGCACTGCCTGACCAAGACACTGAACAGCAGAAACCATAAAAGACAAACGACGAAAGACACCACACATGTAAGAGATAAAATAACGATTATAGCCAAACTCTGTGGTTTCTGTTGCTTGTTTGACCCCAAAAATCTGATCTTTGTAATCTCATTTTGAAAAGTCCTTTTGTAAAATAAAAAAAAGACATTACAGCAGAGAAAATTTGAGTGTGTTTGAAGTTACTCAACAGTGTCTTGTTCCAGTTTCCTACATCTCTCTCTCTCTCTCTCTCTCTCTCTCTCTCTCTGTGTGTGTGTGTGTGTGTGTGTTTGGAGACAGAGAGATGAAGAAAGACAGCATGTGGTCCAGCCAGCGCTGTCCACCTCTCACATCATGCAGTTTCACTGATTAGCCAACAATATTGATTGTACAAATGATCAGTTCTACAGTGACCGTCTATGGGCAGACCTTAACATGAACTGATTCTAATGAGACATTTTGATCAGATTCACAAAAGTAGAAATTAGTTAGTTAGTAAATTAGTGGAGACTTCTATTGTCCTCTGATGGTCTAAGAGCTGTTTCAGGGGCTTTTTCACCCTGACAAGAAAAACTTATTGGAGAAACACTGACAACTCTGAATACTCTGGAGTTTTTTGAGGCATTTTTTTTTTTTAAATATCAGCCTTTAAAAGTGCTTGCACAGTGCTTGCACCCTTGTTCCCACATGCCAGAACAGCTGGAATCATCAAATATTGAACCCACATAGAGTAAAAATAAAAATCAGCTGATGGTTGAGCAATCAGAGGCAAAAGATCACCAGAATAAACTTAATGTAAAAACTAAAAGATGGCATTCTCAGGTATAAAGAACTTTTGATCTTTCCTATGAAATACAAAAGAGAAAATCATTCACACGAGACTGTAAAAAAAAAAAAAAAAAAAAAACTTAGTGAAACTGTGTTCAAACAAAGAACTGTGTTAAAACAAAAAAAAAAGAGAAGAAAATCAGCTTCATTTATTTTGTGGTGTGGCACTTCTCAAAACTGTAACTGAAAAATGTAGTGACAAATTGAATTAAAGAAATCCCTGAAGCTGAACTGATAAAAATAGGAGAAATGACTCTTTTCCATCCTTGCTCGTACCTGTGGAGGTGATGAAGCAGCAGCAGAGCAGAAGGAGCGTGTTGACAAAGACAGCAGCCATCTCCGTCTTCATCATCATCATCATCATCACCACCACCAGCTTCACTCTCAACTGAGAACAGGCGCTCTCCTTTACCAAAGTTATTTCCTGTAGGTGTGCACTTGGTTCTTTTCGTGTGTGTGAAGTTTCAAAAGGAAGTGATCCAACAAAGAAGCCTCCTATCTGTCTTCATCTGCACAGAGCAAACTCAGCAGAGTCATTTTCACACGTAGAACAAGAAATGAGTGTGGCTCGCTTACACTGTGACAAGTTGTCACTCTAGAGGCAAAAGACAATGGTTTTGATAATAGTTCAATTAAACATTTCAAATAAATAAATTACTGTACTGTACTATACTGTGCAGGGACTTAGTGGTTATTAACTTTCAGTCAGTAATCATCATGAGGCAAAAAGCTGCCCATGGTAACACAAATCAATGATCATTTCCAAAATCAAGGATAATTTTAACTTAAAGATCCAACTGTACAGCTTGCATCAGTTTGATGCACAAAGCAAGGTCAATAAAGACATGCATGAGCCAGTTTGGTGTGGAAGAACATGACCGGCCTGCACAGAGTCCTGACCTCAACCCGATACAACACCTTTGGGATGAATCAGAGCGGAGACTGAGTTAAAGCTGTTCTAGCTGCAAAGGGTGGGCCGAAATCATATTAAATCCTATGCTTTAAGAATGGGATGTCACTCACGTTCATATGCGTGTGAAGGCAGACGAGAGAATACTTTTGGCAATATAGTGTAGCAATGGCGACCTTGACACAATAAATAACAGATTTAAACTAAGCTATATACAGAGCACATCCATTTAACTTTGAGGGTAAGTAAATTAAGTATAGCAGCCTAGGTGACTTACCTATTCTCATGGACGCACAAACATCAGTTTCCATCACCAAAACAGGTTTAGGATATTAGAACGACCTCACCACTCCCTGGATGACAGGAAAGTGAAACTGAAAGTCCCGCAGATTCGGGAATTCTCTTAAATCACGTGATGCAGTCGAGTCTTTTGATTGTCTGCTCTAATAGACTTTCTTACAACTGCAAATTTTCCTTGACTTGATGGAAAACGTGATGTGTACCTGTTACACCTCAAGGCGAGTCTGCTGATCACCACTAGATGGCAGCAGAGACCAAATTCTACCTGCTCATTTTGCTCACTGTTTTCACCTGGGTTCATTCTGTGCAGCTTGTCCCAGAATGTCAGGCACATTAACAATGCAATAAATACCGTCGAAATCCACTATTCAATGCTACATAAATTTATTTCCATAGCGACTGTCCCGTCTAGGGTTGAGTACCGAAACACGGTGCCAATAGGGCACTGGTTCTGACGTAAATGGTAGTAATGAGACCGAATAAGAACAAAAATTTTGGTGCCTCATTTCAGTGCCGCCCTCTGGTGTTCCGGCATGAACTTGCGGTTGTTGAACGTGACGTCAGCACCGCTACTCAGCACACTTGTTGATCAGAACTGATAGTGAGAGGATCAATAGAGACGCTGAAGGCCCCCCCCCACCCCCCGCGGTTGCGCACAAATGGCATGAGTTTATTATTACCATATGTTACTTGCATTTATATCGTTTAAATATTTAAGTTAATATTGTGTTCAATTTGGCCCTGGAAATAAAAGGGCATTGTTTTTTGACAAAGTGTGCGCGTTTTTGTTTTTTTTTAAGTACCGGTTCAAGAATCGTTTAAGCACCGGAACCGTTTAAAAAATACCGAGTAGGCACCGGTATCAGATATAACCCAACCGATACCCAACCCTAGTCCCGTCACAACTGATGTCAGATCAAAGGAGATTGACACTTTTTGGCATGCGTAATGGAAACCCAACCTGATCACCTGTCAGTCAAACAATGTGTCCAGTACAGTGATGTCTTTTTTCCAGTCATGGTGCCTGGAGCTGCTAATGTTAACTACCCAGTTCCTCTTCCACATATATAAATATTCCTCACAAATCGAAAATGTAAAAGGCATCAGTTCCTTGCCAGATGCTGGGCGTTTAGAACAGCAAATGTAAAAGTTTTCATGAACCGGATTTTGTTTTAATCTCTAGTGTGTTGTTGCATCAGTAAGTGATGAAGACGAAAGTTGCAAAACAAACATGTATTTAAATGAAGGTGGCGAGGATTATCCTTTGAGGTAAAAACATTCATTAAAAATGGGGCCTTCACAGTTAAATTTATATTTGCTCGTAAAAATCAATAACTTTAACAGACGGTGACAGAGCTGGAAAAAGAGAGATGCGAGGCAGCTAGGTAATGGAAAGACGGGAATGAGGAAGACGAATGTAAGGATAGATGGATGGATGGATGGATGGATAGATGGATGGCAGCTCCAGCAACATTCCAGCAGCCAAGACTGGCCTCACTGTCCTGAGTGTGTGTTGCGGCTGCTCTCTTCCTCCATGTCAATTGTGTGAACGTTCATTATGTCTTTGCGCAGCGCATTTTAAAGGCGAGGACAGGGGCTCATTTGATTGGTTTAAAGTGAATCGGCTGTGTCAACCCCACTCCACGCCTTCTCTCCTCCCTTCCGCCAGTAGGAGGGACGGCAGAGTACTTGCGCCACGGCGCACGGCATGCCAAACTTGCAAAATCCACCTGGCCACACCCAGTTGGCGAAGCGCAGGCGCACTGTGCCCCCACCTCGCCCAGTCTGCGAAACTAGAGCCCTAGGTGTTCATGGTTATGAGCCAGTTCCAACACTAGACCCCATGGCTCCTGAGGAGCTACTCCAGTTCACAAGCTGCAATTGTAATGGAGATTGCAGCAACCGGTGATGCAGCTGCAAGTAATGTCAATCTCATTTTATTCTGTTTTTAGGGTGACTCTGTAACATCTGTCCAGGGACTACAGATGAAAAATAGCCTCTTGGCTAACTCTGGCGCATTTACAGTAATGTTAATTAATGTGCACTGTCCCTGTCAAACAAACAAACAAACAAACAAACAAACAAATAAATAAATAAGAAGAATGGTGTCAAGTGCATCTCAGCATGTGGAGTTTGTAAAGGCATTACATGCAAGAATGTTATTCATGATGGTGTTGAAGAAGACTCAGACATTGACTCCTGAAGCATTTGACATGGTGGATCAGTATTTGCTCTGAGTATTATGCAACTAATTGAAATAAATGCAACTTTATATGTAGGCTAAATGCAAAAGTGGGCGTGGCAGTTTTTCCACTAAAAGTGGTTGTAGTGAAAAATAAATGCTAGCAATCAACTCAGAATCATGAAAAACCCCTATTTTGTCCCCTCAAAAGTTACTTAAGTCCAATTTAAGCACTTTAGAATTTTTGAAAAATCGGTTATCGGTACCCCGACTTTGATCAGGTTTTTTCGGGGTTTCCCCCAGGAGTTGAATTTCAACCTTTTAATACATGTTATTACACACCTTTATGAACACACTGATAAAGAAATTTCTTGGTAACAATTTAGTTGGCAGATTTTTATGTGTTTCCCTTACTATTACTCACATTTTGAAATTCCAAAATCGTGGCTGCACTACTCTCATCTTCAAGCTCTCATTTTTCTTAAAACAACTGAAGAGGAGTGAGGTAATCATATTTGTTTCCACCAGTGTAGTTTCATGACTCATCTTTAAACAAGCTCAGAACACTTCTCATCAAATTTTAAGACTCAGTGTTTTGTTAAGATGGATATTTGCAATGGCAAGAATAAAAACCTGACAATGACATTTAGAACCAAGTTAAGGTCAGCCAAAAAGTACTGGGGGCTTAAAAATGTTCCAGACAACTCTGCGTAGTATTTTTTTTTTTTTTTTTTTTTTTTTTTTTTAGATTTGTGGTGTTTGTCTCCATCTCTGTCCATCCTTCTCTTCGTCCTCATCTGACCCCCATGTCCCTTCATTTTTATCTCTCTCCCGTCCATCTGTCGTCTCGTGTCAAGAGAGATTGTGCACAAGACACAATCAGGATTGCAAGGATGCAATCATTAATGCAAATCTGCTGCAAACTAAAGATGTGCTTGATGCCGTGCTGAGAACATGCTGGGTACCACTTCTAAGTTACTGAATCTTCAAGAGATATTTTAGTCTTTTTCTGAAAGTATGTATGTACATTATGGACGTCCTTGTTCTGTTCTGTGTGTTAGTATTTAGATGACTTAGCTTGTCTATGTGAACAGGACAGCGTGGCATATGTAGCAGACAAACACAGGCCTTAGGGGGCGCTACTGCTCCAGAAAAAAGTGTCAGCCTTTTAGTCAGAGCCACTCACCAGCTGGCCAACAATATAAGCACTGGGACTGTCACCATATCAGGGTGTCTGCAGGTCCTTAGGCAGTCTTAAGATGCCTTGAAAGTCATTAAATAGTCTTAAATTTGACTTAATGAGGTCTTGATTTCCACATTAACATTAAATCAAATTTCAGTTATCCATCTTTACACTTACCTGCAGTGCTCATTTGAATAAGAAAAAGATCATTTTTTCCAAAAGTCACAATTAAATTTTCTTAAAATTTGTCTCGAAAAGGACTTAAACAGCATTGAATTTTATTCCCTGATACCTGCAGACACCCTGGATAAACCATTACTGACGAAATCGAAATTGATGAAATTTTATATCATATTAGTAATTCATTTCCCAAAAAGAAGAGAAAATACTATTATTTATTTAGCTCAGATTTTCTATAGATACTGTGATAATATCGTTTTTGTAAATTCTTGTGGCCATGATAATCGTGTGGTGAAGACCTGATATTGTGACAGCCCTAATAAGTACTGTAGCCTTAGTTACAAGAGCCTTCACCACAGGTGCTGTTAGTGTAGGTGTTGGGAGAGTGACAGTAGCTCGCGAGGTGCAGGAGGGTTTTACGGGTGCTTCAGCCAGAGTTGCCTGCAGCAGCTTTTCACATGTGATTATTGTGTCCCCCTTCATGGAAATCCAGCAGGGCTGTAGGTCTTAAATGTTTTTTATAGAATTTTGAGCAGCCTGCAAAAACTATTTCTCATTTGCACTAGTGTGCTTTAAATTTTGTTTAAGTTCATTTACGCTGTCCTTTAAATTATTCCTCTCTCTGCTTTCTTTTTAGAAGCTGTCTTGGTGCTATATATTTATGTATATTTATGACTGTCAAATGCGTTAGTGGTTTCAATTCCTGAGGAAACTTGAACACTCCTCAGCTGTGGTGCTTTGGGCTCTGTTTAAAAACTAGCTTGACCTGCTCTACCTGCTTAATAACATTTGGAAATAGCTTAAATGAGACAAGTGGGCATGAAGAGCTCTTTTTTCAAATAATGGTGATTTATGCTACTTTTTGCCACTCCAATCAAACCAAAAAAATGTTTTTGGGTTTTTTTGTTTTGTTTTGTTTTGTTTTGTTTTTTTTAATTAAATCCTTGTATTAAGCCAATTTTGTCTCATTTTCTCTGTGACCACTCACATGTATTGCATCACATGTAATGTATCTTATGGTTATACTGTATGTTTGATAATCCATTTATTTTCTCTACCTGCTTACTTTTATCCCAGCAGGCATTGGGTGAAAGGCAGGGAAACACCTTGGACAGGTTGCCAGGCCATCACCTGGCCGTAGGAAGAAGTCAAATCATATTTCAAAACTTTTTTCAAGCTGGCATTGAAACAGGTGATTTACAGACACAAGCCCACAAATAAAGATTTAAACCATAGCCAATAAAACAAGTAACTACACAAGCATCCACTGTACAAAATGCACTGTATCTTAAAGTAGTCCTTGACTTCATTCAGTGAGTTATGCTCTTTGTTACTGCTGCTTTTCCACACTGCCTCACTCCCAGGCCAGTAGCGCCCCCTGGTGGTCACTGAAAGGCTCTCAGATTTGTCAGTACAAATATCAGCTCCAGTGCCTTAAACATGATGCTGGCTCTGAAACGCTTCACCTTGTTGAATGGAAACTCATTCATAGTGCAACAGAGGAATCTATTTTCAATCTCACATCTTTTGTACTTTTCTAAATAGAGGCCTGTAACTGCCTTTCCATTCGAGACCAAAATGTACAAGCGCCATTCTCCTACTGCTTTTACCCAACATGCACCAAGCCAGTTGGGCACCAGCAGCAGAGGGCCTGCATGTGTTAGAACTACAAACAAATGCTGTTTCCATGCACAAATCAGGCAAACTATAACCCCTTTCACACATGCAGTCTTCCCCCGAAACGTTCAGGATCTCTTGCTGAATGTGCAAATCCACAGCTTTGTTTACAATTGCCTTGCCTCATTTGATAACTGCTGTTTGCAACTGCAAACAGCTGGAAACTGGGCAGATTCAGAAATAGCAGAGTTCTAACAGAAGATCCACTTACAACAGAATGTGCTTTATTATAAAATGTCAGAGTATGGGATAAGAAAGATTTAGTTAACAATACATCACCATATTAGCACTGTGAGTCTGTACAAGGGAAAACAACCCAGAAGCTAACCCTAACCCTAACCCAAAGTTTGTTTGTCTGTTTTGTGATGTCATCAAAACTCATTTGCAGGATTAAGCTAAATTTACATTTATATTTTAGCTTAACTAACTATTCATAGTTTAAGGTAAAATTTCAGGATTGCACAGCTTTTACTGTGTTACAGAATAAAGAGCACAGTTGTTTGACAGAAAATGCTTTTCACGACACCATGTTTTTGAGCCCCAAAGCACAGAGAAGTGAAGTGTCTCAGACTGAACTTGGCTCTTGGAAGAAAACTTTTCATAAAATACTTGATCTTGATGGAGCGGGATGTGAAGTAGGAGGTTTTGTCACAGGAGAAGATCAGGAGTGAGGAGAGTCAGTAAAGGAGGAGACTGAAGGAGCAGAGAAAGGCAGGCGAGACCAGGACCAGAGGATCCATGTCCTGAAATCATGGATTGATGTCATATCTCGTTCTTTGAGTTCTGGGACCTTTCTTCCTGGGCTGAGGAAGAGGAGGAGGCTGGTCCTCATCTACCTCAGCTGGCCTTGAGCCCTGCAATCAAGTGAAGTAAAAAATGAAGATCAGCTCACCCTCAAAAATCAAATGCTGTACTGTTAACCTGCAGCCTGGACAGCAGGTAGACAGTCTGGGGTTACCTTCCAAATAAGGTTCCTATGGTTCAAACCATCTCCAGAATATTTATATGGCGGTTTTTGAGGTGTGTATTCCAAACAGGGAACGTCATGGAGTACCAGGAAATTTCTGAAGTATTATATATATTTTTCAACTTGTCTTATACAGTCATTGCATAGGTTGGTGGGTTTTTTGTCAGCCCAATTGTAATGGGAACCAGACCCTGAAACATGAGCAAGGAAGACAGTTTTCATGGAAACAAAAATTTGGAGAGTCAGAATTTTCCATCAACATTCCAGGTGCTTTTTTATGTGTTGACTTAGTTTCATGACCCTGGAAATCACCAGTTTTCCAGAGAGTCTCCATTATGAATTGAACTGCAGATTCTCTAGAAAGGGCCGAACTTTTACCTGGACCACCGTGTCTGGCCGGCTGGTACTGTTGCTGTAGTTGTTGTTGTTGTTGTTGTTGTTGTTGTTGTTGTTGTTGTTGTTGTTGATTGGACCATGCCATTTCAAGCTCTCCCCTCCCCTCCGCTGGGTAAGAATGAAAGAACAGATACATGATTGATCCTTTTGGAAAATTTGTGTTCTGAAAATGTAGTTTCTTGTAAAACCTACAACTGCATTATCAATTACAAATTCACTGTTTCAGATACTCACACTCTGAGTTATTACTGTCCAACTTCAAATATCACCGTGGTTAAAAGTATCTTAGAACAGATATGAAGGGTCTGTGAAGGTTTGGTTTGCCTCAGCTAAACCATATCCACCAGAAACAGCTGTGTGCTGCTTTGCGATCAAACTGCAACTGAGGCCACTGGGTGATGTCACCGTCATGCTGCTGCTCTTACGTCTGTCTGCTATTCTCAACCAAACGTTTGAAGTCTTCAAAATCGCACATCAGTCATTTTCACATCTCAGATTCTCCAGACTGAAAAAGCTGTTTTGGCTTGTGACCCTTTAAATAGAAGTGAGGCCTGTTCAATAACATCCCCATCATAGGCTGCATATACAAAGTGATGAGTAATTACCAGAAGAAGCCTCAAAGTTTAAAACTATTCTGTATTTGCAAGGGAAAAGCAAACGTTTGTGAAAAATCAGAAGCAACAGACATGGGCACTCATTCATTTTCTGCTTATACTTTATACCAAATTCTTTTTGGGCCTCGCAGGACAAAGTGTAAAGGACGATACATGAAGTTCTCTCTCTCACCCTTCAGTCGATTGTATCGTCGGCGTCTGGCCCGGGTGCATAAAACGATGGTGACGATAATCAGCAGCAGGACAAGACCTGGTGAGGACAGAGGCACACAACCTTATAAAAGATGACTAAAAGCTGAACATGTCTGAAATACTTTTAACACCAATCACTGTGTTTATCAGCAGCACCTGGGTGAAACTGTTGCTATAGATTAGTTTTTCTTGGCCTTTCAGCACTGTGTAGAGACATATGACACCCAGCAACGTGGCACTTTGTGCACACATTAAGCCACAAAGGCTTACACATGTAAACATGTATATGCAGTATGGATAGTGTAAAACACAGCCCCTAACACTGGCTGTGTTGGTGCCGTCTAACACACTCCAGCAATAGAGATCTGCTAAACAAACATACCTCCTCCACCAGCCAGGATGCCCACCATGGTCCAGAACTCAAAGCCAAATAACTGTTTAGTGGCAGGTGGATCTTGAAGGGAAAAATAAGAGATTAATTGAAATTAACTTCATTTAAACAGTTCTTTTGGTCACAGGTTTTGACAAATAGAGGTTTTAGCGGTGACCAGCAACTTGATCAGCAACAATTCACAATCATATATCCATTTTATTAGAGATGGATGATACCAACTGGACCAGATGTGGTTTTTAACAACAAGCCAATGCAGAATACATTTATCCACAAACATATATTTATCCACAAACAGACACATGAGTTTAACATCAAATTAATACTGACCAGGCACAGGACAGGTTTTTTTAACCGGCTGGCTGATTTCAAAGCTGATGAGGTTGGAAACGTTGCATTTGAAGCTGCTCTCTGCTGTCAGTTTTTTTGGGTCCCGTGTCAGAGTTGGGCCAGTCTCTTTCAGCGGCTTCTCATCCTGCAGCCATGTGATGGTCAGACCCTCGGCCTGTCAGGTACAACACCCAGGACAGATGGATTACATTGATTGAATACATAGCTGCAGGACTGCAGTGACTTTTTGGGGAGTTTGGGGGGTGGGGGGTGTAGTAGAAATAATGAAGCCAACCAAACATGAGCTTATTAATGAATGATGGCTCATCCTGTTTCAGTGAACTCCTTGATTTTTCTCACCTGAGGAACTTGACACTTGAAAGTCTCTGTGTTTTTCTTACAGGTAGCCACCAGTGTAGGTTTCTGGACCTTGTCTGATTAGATTACAATAAATTAGATTACAGGGCATAATAAACACATTGAAAAATTATTATAATCATGACATATTAAACACACTGTGGGAAACACAGTGGATTGGATAGTTCATGCAGCAGCTATATAACTAATGACACACATCACATTACATGAGAGAAGACCTGAGATCCTCAGGCTAAATGTCCTAAAAATCACAAAACAGATAAAGTCACATAGTCATTAATCTGAAATGATGTGTATTCATGATGTTTACCTACCCAGCACATGTACAATGAAGGTGTTTTCATGCTCCAGAGTACCTCTATTGTAAATCTGTGAGATGTAAACTTCCACAGAGCCTTTCTTCAAGTCCCTCAGTGTCAAAGATCCATCTGTCCCTACGCCTTTTTCTTCCCCTAAAATAACTACTCCTGACTTCATCAAGGCAATTTGTTTTCCGTTGTGCTTCCAGTACAGGCGTTCTGATGAGTCCAGTTTGTTTTTCAGCCGCAGCGTGATCTCCTCACCTGCTGCAGCATAGACATCCTCCTGAGAAACTGAGGAAAGAGAAGAACAGAGAAGAAGAAACAGAAATTAATTGTGTCAACTTCAGTGCTAAAATGATTTGATTTGTTTTCAGAAGAAGCAATAAAAACAGAAACAAGTCAAAGAAAATACTTTATGAGTATATTTAAAGACTAATTTGACTTTTAGTTAGGCATATCTTAGCTGAACTTTTGTAATCAGTATAATTACAGTGAACAAAGTTTGCAAGCTCTACATGAGCATATTATAAAAGGACTAGGGACCTTACAGAACCACTTTATTTTGAAAGTTCGCTGCCAATTCTCAGCAGTGCATCAGCCAATAATTATCAGTTTCAGTTTCACCATGACACTGACATGTGTGAACAGGTGTTCAACAACATAAGCATCTGTGGGAACCACTTGTGAGCTGATACACTTAACATTTCAAGTTGTGGCCAGTCTAGCTCTGTCACAAAAAAAAAAAAAGAATCACTGGAGCTTTGAAATGCTTGCCGCTGTCTGCTGACTGTTTCCTGTGCAAGAGATTGTCAGAAAGACACAGAATTGACAGCAGTTAAAAAAAATAAAAATTCATCCAAAGTATTTATTGGCAATACTTTAAAACAGCTTTTTTTTTTTAATGTTTGCCAATTTAATTAAACCTTTAGTGCCAAAGAGACTATATTATGTGAGGTTTTATCATTATAATTTTGGCATTCATAACAATGATAAGTGCAGTTTCATAATTTGGGTAATGTAGTTTGTCCAGGTTATCCAGCAAAATAAGTTGATTTAAATACTTCATACCATAGTGAATTATTTCTACATAATTACAACATTATTGCCTTTTTGCTACACATTGGTCTAAAATTAAATGACTGCATGTTTTCCTATTGTGGACACTGTCTAAAAGACACTATGGCTCACTGTGTACATTATACCTGCTTCAGTTTGATCTGTCTTAAAATTAATTTCATGTATTTCATTTCGAGTCTTTGTTTTTATTGTTTGTTTTTATGTATTAAATTCATTCTCTTAATTTTAAATTCAGATATCAATTTACTCTTAGAAATATTGTCATTGCAACTGTTAGTATTTCATTGTTATTTTGGGGTGTATTTTACTGACTTATGTGCTCACTAATTTATTTATTTATTTATTTATTTAAACCACCAATAATTAACCTGGAAAGTCCACAGAGAACAAATTCTTGCCTGACCAAGACGCTGAACAGCAGAAACCATAAAAGACAAACGACAGACTGAAAGACACCACACATGTAAGAGATAAAATAACGATTATAGCCAAACTCTGTGGTTTCTGTTGCTGGGGTCAAATGTTTGACCCCAAAAATCTGATCTGGTTTGTTGCATTTTGGTTCTTTGTAATCTCATTTTGAAAAGTCCTTTTGTAAAATAAAAAAAGACATTACAGCAGAGAAATTTTGAGTGCATTTGAAGTTACTCAACAGTGTCTTCCAGTTCCAGTTTCCTACATATCTGTGTGTGTGTGTTTGGAGACAGAGAGATGAAGAAAGACAGCATGTGGTCCAGTCAGCACTGTCCACCTCTCACATCATGCAGTTTCACTGATTAGCCAACAATATTGATTGTACAATTGATCAGTTCTACAGTGACCGTCTATGGGCAGACCTTAACATGAACTGATTCTAAAGAGACATTTTGATCAGATTCACAAAAGTAGAAATTAGTTAGTTAGTAAAGTAGTGGAGACTTCTATTGTCTTCTGATGGTCTAAGAGCTGTTTCAGGGGCTTTTTCACCCTGACAAGAAAAACTTATTGGAGAAACACTGACAACTCTGAATACTCTGGAGTTTTTTAAGGCTTTTTTTTTTTTTTTTTTTTTTAAATATCAGCCTTTAAAAGTGCTTGCATAGTGCTTGCACCCTTGTTCCCACATGCCAAAAAACAGCTGGTATCATCAAATATTGAGCCCACAGAAATTAAAAATAACAATCAGCTGATGGTTGAGCAATCAGAGGCAAAAGATCACAAGAATAAACTGAATAAAAACTAAAAGATGGCATTTTCAGGTATAAAGGACTTTTGATCTTTCCTATGAAATACAAAAGAGAAAATCATTCACACTAGACTCTGTAAAAAAAAAAAAAAAAAAAAAACTTACTGAAACCATGTTTAAACAAAGAAGAACTGTGTTAAAACATAAAAAAAAGAAGAAAATCAACTTCATTTGTTTTGTGGTGTGGCACTTCTCAAAACTGTAACTGAAAAATGTAGTGACAAATTGAATTAAAGCAATCCCTGAAGCTGAACTGATAAAAATATGAGAAATGACTCTTTTCCATCCTTGCTCGTACCTGTGGAGGTGATGAAGCAGCAGCAGAGCAGAAGGAGCGTGTTGACAAAGACAGCAGCCATCTCCGTCTTCATCATCATCATCATCATCACCACCACCAGCTTCACTCTCAACTGAGAACAGGCGCTCTCCTTTACCAAAGTTATTTCCTGTAGGTGTGCACTTGGTTCTTTTCGTGTGTGTGAAGTTTCAAAAGGAAGTGATCCAACAAAGAAGCCTCCTATGTGTCATCATCTGCACAGAGTAAACTCAGCAGAATCATTTTCACCGGCCATGGCCGAGAACCGCCATCGCTGCAAATAAAAAAAATTATGCAGTCATCTACGACATCTGGTGTGGTAGCCAAGGCACAGAAGGCACGAGTCACATCACTGAAGTTCTTCCATGTATCCTATGTTCTTACCCCTGCCTCCAAATGATGACACAGTGTCAAAACCAGTAAAGGCAAGCAGCATGATGAGTGCTGATTACCTGTTTCTCAGTGGCAAGGGATGTAACACAAGTTGCCAGGAAGGAGAACAGCTCCGCTTTGTTCTCATAAATACGTAGATACTCCGGCCAATTTCCAGGAATGGCACTGGATGGCTCAATGTGTCAACGAATTCCTTTCCCTCTCTTGCTGCATGTTTCAGCCTTCAGCGTTTCCAGTTAACCAGACAATACCCCACAAAATTTCCCATCAAGAGCAAAAAAAAAAAAAACCTCTCTCTAATTGGCCGGCCTCCAGTCCAAGAAAAATCCAAGTCTCAACAAGAAAATATCATTCCTGAAGAATGACTGTTTCTTGTTCTCGAGGCTCTACATTGCATCACAGACATGTGATGGAAATCTGGATGAATTCTTTGAGCATGAAAACCAGGCATGTCCACCAGCACTGTCACAAATGGGCAGGCTGAGAACTGGTACCAAGTCGGACTTGGTGGGCTGTTTGATGGACCTGGTTCCTTCACATGAAAATGCATCCATTCCCACTGTCCAGGTCATCATTCCTGTGGTAGCCAAGGCACAGAAGGCACAAGTCACATCACTGAAGTTTTTCCATGTATCCTATGTCGTCTTCTTACCCCTGCCTCCAAATGATGACACATTGTCAAAACCAGTAAAGGCAAGGAACACTGGCAAGGCTACACATCGATGGGCAAAGAATTCATTCATTCTTGTTGAGACTTGATGCAATGTAGAGCCTCGAGAACAAGAAACAGTCATTCTTCGTACACTTTCAGGCACGAAGTTCAAACACATCTTGGGGGCTTGTCTGTAAAGTCTGCTTTGATGTGCAGCTTCACATGGGACGCAGGGCGAACGAGGGCAACCGCTAATTAAAGGCCGACTCCTTCAGCATTCGCCACGACGAAATTACCTAAAATATATCACCCTGAATGCACAAAAAATGATGCACAAAGATGCTGCCGAAAAAAACATAGAAAGCCTGCAGGGATTCATATATGAGCAGCCGGGTAACCCACTGTGTCCGGTGGCCTCCCTGGAGAAATAGCCTACCTCTCCCTGCTGCCTTATCCACCTGCCTTTTATCTACACCCAAAGCGGACACAGTGTGACAGCGCTGATGTATGGTAAATTAACAGTATACTTTTATTACTATTGTTATTGTTACATCTGACGTTAGGCATACGCAGGGGCGGACTGGCCATCTGGACATTCTGGAGAATACCAGAAGCCACCAGGGGGGGCAAATAGGCTGAGTTTTCATGCATCCGTTGTTTTGGGCCAGGCTTAGTCAAAGTCCAGGGCTGTTTTTTAGTCCCAGTCCGCCCCTGAGTACATGTGTATTTGCTCAGACCCCCAATATTAGACAAGGGCGTTTTTTCAGGGCATTTTCAATGGAAAAAATGTCGTCTTATGTTCGGATGAATACGGTAACTTGATATAGCTGTACAAAAATACTACCGTGTGTACAATTCATGTCTGGTGTTGCCATCTAGTGGATGAACATGAAAACCACATTAAAAATGCAATGTAACACTGTAAAGTTAGCTATCTGACTTTTATTCATTATTATTTTACCCATTGAATGGGTCATCTTAGCCATCATCGCAATAGTTGCCCCCCCTGAGAAATTTGTCAGGAGCCGCCACACTTCGTTCGTTTTTCTTCTTGTTTTGCGTCGTCTTCTTCGTCTTCTTCTTCTTCTTTAGTCCGGCGGCTATGCGAAAAATCGTGCACTTCACGATACAAGCATGAAATTTGGCACACTGTTAGAGCATGCCCTAAGGATCATTTTTGGCTATAGGGCCATCGCAGATTTGTCCCGAGGAAACCGTGGCAACCATTTTTCAAAATGGCTGCCACCTGCTGTGATTTTACCTGTAACTCAGGTTCTAGACCACCTAGGATCTTGATTCTGGTGGCTAATCCTACATTTTCAAGGATGAGGAATACAATGGTACTATACAACATGCTAGCAACTACCTAACTACCGGCATTCAGTTAATTAAATAATAGTAAAAACCATCAAAATATGTATTTCGGTAGAGTATACTGTACATGTTTTCTAAGATGTTGACAGATATGCCATGAAATGCATGTGTGTTATGGCAATGGCCAAAGTGGAACTCTACAGCAGTACAGAGACAGGATACCATTTAGCCTAAAGGCATTTTTAATAAAGCCAAAGAGGAAGGAAAGTGTGGCAACACAAAGTTACGTATGATGACACAGTCCACCACAGTAGCAAAGGGCAGTGCACTGAAGTGCTGCCTCGTCACATTTGCATCTTCCACAACACCCCTTTTTGCAACCACAGTGGAGGAGGTTGCGACATGCCCTGGATGGCAGGAAAGTGAAACTGAAAGTCCCGCAGATTCGGGAATTCTCTTAAATCACGTGATGCAGTCGAGTCTTTTGATTGTCTGCTCTAATAGACTTTCTTACAATTATATTGGAGCAACTGCAAATTTTCCTTGACTTGATGGAAAACGTAGTAATATTATGAAGCTGGAAGGCTGATTTCTGGTATTCACTCCTTGTTTGGGCCCTAGAAAATGATGCCAAAATGTACATAAATTTAGTATATCTTCCTATCTACATGTTCCCCTAGCTGTGTGTCTTCATCATGTGCTCACTAAAAGACATAGACATGAAGCTCTATGTAAAGTCTGACAACCTCAAGAATCAATGGACGTCTGTGGTTTGAAATAATAAGTTTACCAATGAGCGTGATGTCTTCATGATGTGCACCTGTTGCACCTCAAGGTGAATCTGCTGATCACCACTAGATGGCAGCAGACACCAAATTCTACCTGCTCATTTTGCTCACTGTTTTCACCTGGGTTCATTCTGTTGAGCTTTTTTTTTTCCCCCCTCATGCTTGTCAGTGCTTTGTCTTGAGTTTTCTACTTCAGGAGTTTGGCCTGCCAGGTCTTTAGTTTCCGGCGTTTCACCGCTCTGTTTCTGTGACCAATCGGTGATGAGCTCGATCAAGGAGGCTCATTCTGCCCCGAGCCCTCCGAGACATGCATGTGCTGAAGGGCTTCCGAGATAAATGAAGGTCGTGACCTTAACACTTCCTCTCTGCCTTGACTCATTAACGCAGGCACAGAGCAAGAACACACACTGAGAGGTTGTTTTTTGAGATTGCTGTTCTGTTGCATTTGTCAGACACACTAATATCATAGATGTGGCCTGTAACTGCCGCAACCTTTTTTTTTTTTTTTTTTTTTTTTTTTTACCCTGGCAAGATTAGGGATCACTTTAGTTCTTGATTATGTTTCACATCCTCCAAAAAATGTTGTTTTGTTTGCTTTTTGTTTTTGTTCCTTGAAATGGTTCCTTTGCTGTTGTGCGGATGGCATCAGAAAAAGCTCTCACACACACACACACACATGCACGCATTCAAGAGCGTTTTCCTCAAGCCTGCAGTAATTTACTCACATTTTGAAATTCCAAAGTCGTGGCTGCACTTCATCCATTTTAACAAGATCACGTACTCTCGTCTTCAAGCTCTCATTTTTCTTAAAACAACTGAAAAATTCTGTCAGAGGAGTCAGATAATCATATTTGTTTCCACCGGTGTAGTTTCATGTCTCATCTTTAAACAAGCTTAGAACACTTCTCATCAAATTTTAAGACTCTGTGTTTTGTTAAGATGGATATTTGCAACGGCAAGAATAAAAACCTGACAATGACATTTAGAACCAAGTTAAGGTAAGCCAAAAGTTCTGGAGGCTTAAAAACGTTCCAGACAACTCAGTGTAGTATTTTTTTTTTTTTTTTTTTTTTTTAGATTTGTGGTGTTTGTCTCCATCTCTGTCCATCCTTCTCTTCGTCCTCATCTGACCACCATATCCCTTCATTTTTATCTCTCTCCCGTCCATCTGTCGTCTCGTGTCAAGAGAGATTGTTGTGCACGAGACACAATCAGGATTGCAAGGATGCAATCATTAATGCAAATCTGCTGCAAACTAAAGATGTGCTTGATGCCGTGCTGAGAACATGCTGGGTTCTCAGCATGTTCTCTGAGAACATGCTGGGTTCTAAGTTACTGAATCTTCAAGAGATATTTTAGTCTTTTTCTGAAAGTATGTATGTACTTTATGGACGTCCTTGTTCTGTTCTGTGTGTTAGTATTTAGATGACTTAGCTTGTCTATGTGAACAGGACAGCGTGGCATATGTAGCAGACAAACACAGGCCTTAGGGGGCGCTACTGCTCCAGAAAAAAGTGTCAGCCTTTTAGTCAGAGCCGCTCACCAGCTGGCCAACAATATAAGCACTGGGACTGTCACCATATCAGGGTGTCTGCAGGTCCTTAGGCAGTCTTAAGATGCCTTGAAAGTCATTGAATAGTCTTAAATTTGACTTAATGAGGTCTTGATTTCCACATTAATATTAAATCAAATCTTTACACTTACCTGCAGTGCTCATTTGAATAAGAAGATCATTTTTCCAAAAGTCACAATTAAATTTTCTTAAAATTTGTCTCGAAAAGGACTGAAACAGCACTGAATTTTTTTTTTGCTTTTTGTTAAATGCACTGTATCTTAAAGTAGTCCTTGACTTCATTCAGTGAGTTATGCTCTTTGTTCCTGCTGCTTTTCCACACTGCCTCCCATGCCAGTAGCGCCCCCTGGTGGTCACTGAAAGTCTCTCAGATTTGTCAGGACAAATACCAGCTCCAGTGCCTTGATGCTGGCTCTGAAATGCTTCACTGAGATTTTTCCTTGATGAATGGAAGAGGGAACAGAGGAATCTTCTGTACTTTTCTAAATAGAGGCCTGTAACTGCCTTTCCATTCGTGACCAAAATGTACAAGCACCATTCTCCTACTGCTTTTACCCAACATGCACCAAGCCAGCGTGGCACCAGCAGCAGAGGGCCTGCATGTGTTAGAACTATAGACAAATGCTGTTTCCATGCACAAATCAGGCAAACTATAACCCCTTTCACACATGCAGTCTTCCCCCGAAACGTTCAGGATCTCCTGCTGAATGTGCAAATCCACAGCTTTGTTTACGATTGCCTTGCCTCATTTGATCACTGCAAAACAAGGTTTTTTTTTTTTTCTTTCCCAAGAGCAGCTGGAAACTGGGCAGATTCAGAAATAGCAGAGCTCTAACAGAAGATCCACTTACACCAGAATGTGCTTTATTATAAAATGTCAGAGTATGGGATAAGAAAGATTTAGTTAACAATACATCACCATATTAGCACTGTGAGTCTGTACAAGGGAAAACAACCCAGAAGTTCTCCAAAGTTTGTTTGTCTGTTTTGTGATGTCATCAAAACTCATTTGCATGTAGAGGATTAAGCTACATTTACATTTACATTTTAGCTTAAGTGTGACTATTCATAGTTTAAGGTAAAATTTCAGAATTGCACAGCTTTTACTGTGTTACAGAATAAAGAGCACAGTTGTTTTACAGAAAATGCTTTTCACGACACCATGTTTTTGAGCCCCAAAGCACAAAGAAGTGAAATGCCTTTGACTGAAACATTTCATAAAATACTTGATCTTGAGGTTTTGTCACAGGAGAAGATCAGGAGTGAGGGGAATCGGTAAAGGAGGAGACTGAAGGAGCAGAGAAAGGCAGGCGAGACCAGGACAAGAGGATCCATCTCCTGAAATCATGGATTGACGTCATATCTCGTTCTTTGAGTTCTGGGACCTTTCTTCCTGGGCTGAGGAAGAGGAGGAGGCTGGTCCTCATCTACCTCAGCTGGCCTTGAGCCCTGCAATCAAGTGAAGTGAAAAATGAAGGTCAGCTCACCCTCAAAAATCAAATGCTGTACTGTTAACCTGCAGCCTGGACAGCAGGTAGACAGTCTGGGGTTACCTTCCTAATAAGGTTCCTATGGTTCAAACCATCTCCAGAATATTTACATGAGGGTTTTTGAGGTGTGTATTCCACACAAGGAACGTCATGGAATACCTGGGAATTTTTCAAGTGTAATATATATTTTTCAACTTGTCTTATACAGTCATTGCATAGGTTGGTGTTTTTTTTGTCAGCCCAATTGTAGTGGGAACTTGACCCTGATACATGAGCAAGGAAGACAATTTTCATTGAAACAAAAATTTGGAAAGTCCGAATTTTCCATCAGCATTCCAGGTGCTTTTTTATGTGTCGACTTAGTTTCATGACCCTGAAAATCTCTTGAAAGCCACTGCATTATCAAAAACACACATTTTAACAGGTTTAAACAAATACTGCAACACCATGTGGCCAGTCTGCACTACATATCTGCACGCTACCATTGTGGCAAATTTTGGAAAAAACTGGAAGGGCAGTTTTCGCTCTGCAGTGCCTCTATGTTGTGTAATTGGGCCAGTAATGATATGTGTCTGTGAGAGGCCACGCCCATTGACACACCCCTCTTTGCCCAATCAATGTGAAAAGTTAACCACTTGTTTTGTGTAAATCAGTTCATTACATACTGAAATACTTGGAAATATTTTTTCCCTAGCCTGGTTAGTATATATTTAGACATTATTCACACACAACCAATTTTCCAGAGTGTCTCCATGATGGCACCTGCTGTGTTTGAACTGCAGATTCTCTAGAAAGGGCCAAACTTTTACCTGGATCACCGTGTCTGGCTGGCTGGTACTGTTGCTGTTGTTGTTGTTGTTGTTGATTGGACCATGCCATTTCAAGCTCTCCCCTCCCCTCCGCTGGATAAGAATGAAATAGATACATGATAGATCCTTTTGGAAAATTTGTGTTCTGAAAATGTAGTTTCTTGTATAACCCACAACTGCATTATCAATTACAGATTCACTGTTTCAGATACTCACACTCTGAGTTATTACTGTCCAACTTCAGATATCACCGTGGTTAAAACTATCTCAGAAGGGTCTGTGAAGATTTGGTTTGGCTCAGCTAAACCATATCCACCAGAAACAGCTGTGTGCTGCTTTGTGATCAAACTACGACTGAGGCCACTGGGTGATGTCACCGTCATGCTGCTGCTCTTATGTCTGTCTGCTATTCTTAACCAAAGGTTTGAAGTCTTCAAAATCACACATCAGTCATTTTCACACCTCAGATTCTCCAGACTGAAAAAGCTGTTTTGGCTTGTGACCCTTTAAATAGAAGTGAGGCCTGTTCAATAACATCCCCATCATAGGCTGCAAGAACAAAGTGATGAGTAATTACCAGAAGAAGCCTCAAAGTTTAAAACTATTCTGTATTTGCAAGGGAAAAGCAAACGTTTGTGAAAAATCAGAGGCAATAGACATTCATTCATTTTCTGCTTATACTTTATACCAAATTCCTTTGGGCCTCGCAGGACAAAGTGTAAAGGACGATACATGAAGTTCTCTCTCTCACCCTTCAGTCGATTGTGTCGTCGGCGTCTGGCCCGGGTGCATAAAACGATGGTGACGATAATCAGCAGCAGAACAAGACCTGGTGAGGACAGAGGCACACAACCTTATAAAAGATGCCTAAAAGCTGAACATGTTGTCTGAAATACTTTTAACACCACTCACTGTGTTTATCAGCAGCACCTGGGTGAAACTGTTGCTATAGATTAGTTTTTCTTGGCCTTTCAGCACTGTGTAGAGACATATGACACCCAGCAACGTGGCACTTTGTGCACACATTAAGCCACAAACACATGTAAACATGTATATGCAGTATGGATAGTGAAAACACAGCCCCTTATACTGGCTGTGTTGGTGCCTTCTAACACACTCCAGCAACAGAGATCTGTTAAACAAACATACCTCCTCCACCAGCCAGGATGCCCACCATGGTCCAGAAGTCAAAGCCAAATAACTGTTTAGTAGCAGGTTGCTCTTGAGGGGAAAAATAAGAGATTAACTGAAATTAACTTCATTTAAACAGTTCTTTTGGTCACAGGCTTTGACAAATAGAGGTTTTTAGCGGTGACCAGCAACTTGACCAGCAACAATTCCCAATCATGTATCCATTTTATTAGAGATGGATGATACCAACTGGACCAGATGTGGTTTTTAACAACAAGCCATTGCAGAATACATTTATCCACAAACAGACATATGAGTTTAACATCAAATTAATACTGACCAGGCACAGGACAGGTTTTTTTAACCGGCTGGCTGATTTCAAAGCTGATGCGGTTGGAAACGTTGCATTTGAAGCTGCTCTCTGCTCTCAGTTGTTTTGGGTCCCGTTTCAGAGTTGAGCCGGTCTCTTTCAGTGGCTCCTCATCCTGCAGCCAAGTGATGGTCAGACCCTCGGCCTGTCAGGTACAACACCGAGGACAGATGGATTACATTGATAGAATACATAGCTGCAGGACTGCAGTGACTTTTTGGGAGTTTGGTCACTTCAGCCAATATGAGAGGAAAGGATTTTGAAAATCATCTGTCCAGTGTGCATGCTAAAGCTTCAGCATTAAGTGCTTTAACCAGTTGTTGGCATTATCGCTGGCATTATCCTAAAAGAGGAGACAAGGTCAGCAGCTCTAATGCTGGATGATTGATTTAATGAGTGTCTCAGTCTGCCAAATGATCAAGATTTCTCAAGGATATGAATCTAATGACCATCGAATAAAAGGCAGTACCAACTGGATTATTTTAATAAACCATGCAATCACATGACTTAACTAATGTAAGCATGCACAATTTAGATTTATTAGATTTAGATTTATTTAGACAATTTTGGTTCCAATCCTCTCCACTCATGATGGGTAAGGCATCCAAGGGGCCAAACTCCCAAAAGGTTGTCATCGTCCTAAAAGAATTCTAGCTGGTAATTGCGATAGCCCCCCCTGGTGGCCATATGGTCGAAAAAAAGGGGGGCATATTACAAATAATGAAACCAACCAAAAATTAACTTACTAATGAAAGATGGCTTATCATGTTTCTGTAAACTTCTTGATTGTTCTCACCTGAGGAACTTGACACTTGAAAATCTCTGTGTTTTTCTCACAGGTAGCCACCAGTGTAGGTTTCTGGACCTTGTCTGATTAGATTACAATAAATTAGATTACAAGATATAATAAACAGTGAAAAAATATTACAATCACAACATCATAAAGACATTGTGGAAAACATGGTGGATTGAATAGTTCATGCAGCAGCAATATAACTAATGACACACATCACATTACATGAGAAAAGTCTGAAGATTTTCAAGCTAAATAATTTAAAAATCTCTAAATAGATCCCACCTCATAGTCAGCCATTAATCAGATGACTCAGTTTACCTACCCAACACATATACAGTGAAGGAGTTTATATGGAGTTTGAAAGCCCTACATGAGGATATAATAAAATGAGTAGGTCCCTTACCCATCACTTTATTTTTAAAGTCATGGTAGCCTCTGCCATCAGTGTGTCAATGTGAGTGTGAATTGGTGAATGTGAGGCAAACACTGTGAAGAGCTTTGAATGGCGTTGATCTCCTTAAACATTAAACTATGAGCATCGCTCAGTTCTCATTAGCATTGAATGTAATCAGTGAAATTATCATATCCATCTTATAAGAGATGGATGATACCAACTGGACCAGATGTGTGTTTTTTTTTTTTTTTTTTTTTTTTTAAAGGCATTGCAGAATACATATATCCACAAACAGACACATGAGTTTAACATCAAATTAATACTGACCAGGCACAGGACAGGTTTTTTTAACCGGCTGGCTGATTTCAGAGCTGATGTGGTTGGAAACTTTGCATTTGAAGCTGCTCTCTGCTGTCAGTTGTTTTGGGTCCCGTGTCAGAGTTGGGCTTGTCTCATTCAGCGGCTCCTCATCCTGCAGCCATGCAATGGTCAGACCCTCGGCCTGTCAGGTACAACATGGAGGACAGATGGATTAAATTGATAGAATTCATAGCTGCAGGACTGCAGTGACTTTTTGGGAGTTTGGTCACTTTAGCCAATACAAGAGGAAAGGACTAGGAAAATCATCTGTCCAGTGTGCATGCTAAAGCTTCAGCATTAAGTTCTTTAACCAGTTGTTGGCATTATCGCTGGCATTATCCTAAAAGAGGAGACAAGGTTAGCAGCTCTAATGCTGGATGATTGAGATATTTTTTTTCCTGGAGGATACAAATCTACAGACCAGTGAATAAAAGGCAGTACCACCTGGATTTCTAAAAAAAAAAAAAAAAATCATCTTTATGCTTTGGATAATGGATTTCTACTACAATTACATGCCCCACCTAATGTAAGTGTCAGCATGCACAAGGTAGACAAACACAGCAATCCTCTCCACTCATGATGGGTAAGGCGTCCAAAGAGTCGGCAAAGGCCTTTAAGAATTCCAGCTGATTTTTTGCAATATGTAGTATGATAATGAACAATAATTGGTGACTCTTAAACTTTAGGACACAGGAATAAAAATAAATAAATAAATCTATTATTTCATTATTTTATTCCCATGAAAAATTCTAAACCCATCAGAAAATGCCATCATATATCATAAAAGCAATATGAAAATGGTATGACGAAGCTGTGACAAGTTTTATTTTTAACATATGACTGCTTCCGCTCCTGCTGCTACTACTGAGTGGCTTCAGACTTTGCAATGTGCAAAGTTTGCTGTTCAAGCTAGAGAGACGAACTTCACGGTTGGTTGTGTTATCTTGTGGTAAACCGTGTCCATTTCCTCTTTCCGTTCAACTGAATAAAATTTCATCTCCATGCAGACATCTCACAGCTGACTGATGTCAAAATGTATGTCATAAACTTGTGGGCTGCAAGCATGTTTTTAGGCTGGTTTTTGAATTCACCACTGAAAAATGATGTTAATGTAATAATGAAAATAATAATGAAATGTTAATCCGTCTCCATAAACACAGTATTTCAAACTGAAAATGAAATTACTCACAAATGTCTGATCATGTTTCAATAAACTTCTTGATTGTTCTCACCTGAGGAACTTGACACTTGAAAGTCTCTGTGTTGTTCTCACAGGTAGCCACCAGTGTAGGTTTCTGGACCTTGTCTGATTAGATTACAATAAATTAGATTACAGGGCATAATAAACACATTGAAAAATTAATATAATCATGACATATTAAAGACATTGTGGAAAACAGTGGATTGAATAGTTCATGCAGTAGCTATATAACTAATGACACGCATCACATTACATGAGAGACGACCTGAGATCCTCAGGCTAAATGTCCTAAAAATCACAAAACAGATAAAGTCACATTGTCATTAATCAGAAATGATGTGTATTAATGATGTTTACCTACCCAGCACACGTACAATGAAGGTGTTTTCATGCTCCAGAGTACCTCCCTTGAAAATCTCTGATTTGTAAACCTCCACAGAGCCTTTCTTCAAGTCCCTCAGTGTCAAAGATCCATCTGTCCCTACGCCTTTGTCTTCCCCGATAATAACTCTTCCTGACTTAATCAAGGCAATTTGTGTTCCGTTGTGCTTCCAGTTCAGGCGTTCTGATGGGTCCAGTTTGTTTTTCAGCCGCAATGTGACATCCTCGCCTTCTGCAGCATAGACATTCTCCTGAGAAACTGAGGAAAGAGAAGAACAGAGAAGAAGAAACAGAAATTAATTTAAGTCCTTTTTGGGATGTAACACCTCTAATGAGATCTATTCTGTATCATCACATGAATATCACATGAATTTAATACAAACACACTACAGAATACCATGACTGTGTCAACTTCAGTGCTATAATGATTTGATTTGTTTTCAGAAGAAGCAATAAAAACAGAAACAAGTCAAAGAAAATACTTTGAGTATATTTAAAGACAGTAATTTGACCTTTAGTTAGGCATATCTTAGCTGAACTTTTGTAATCAGTATCATTACAGTGAACAAGGTTTGCAAGCTCTACATGAGCATATTATAAAAGGACTAGGGACCTTACAGAACCACTTTATTTTGAAAGTCCACTGCCAATTCTCAGCAGAGCATCAGCCGATAATTATCAGTTTCAGCTGACCGTCACCGTGACACTGACATGTGTGAACAGGTGTTCAACAACATAAGCATCTGTGGGAACCACTTGTGAGCTGATAGACTTAACATTTCAAGTTGTGGCCAGTCTAGCTCTGTCACAAAAAAAAAAAAAAAAAAAAAAAGAATCACTGGAGCTTTGAAATGCTTGCCGCTGTCTGCTGACTGTTTCCTGTGCAAGAGATTGTCAGAAAGACACAGAATTGACAGCAGTTAAAAAAAAAAAAAAACAAAAAACATTTATTCATCCAAAGTATTTATTGGCAACACTTAAAAACAGCTTTTCTTTAATGTTTGCCAATTTAATTAAACCTTTAGTGCCAAAGAGACTATATTATGTGAGGTTTTATGATTATAATTTTGGCATTCATAACAATGATAAGCGCAGCTTCATTATTTGGGTAATGTAGTTTGTCCAGGTTATCCAGCAAAATAAGTTGATTTAAATACTTCATATCATAGTGAATTATTTCTACATAATTACAAACATTATTGCCTTTTTGCTACACATTGGTCTAAAATTAAATGACTGCATGTTTTCCTATTGTGGACACTGTCTAAAAGACACTATGGCTCACTGTGTACATTATACCTGCTTCAGTTTGATCTGTCTTAAAATGAATTTCATGTATTTCATTTCAAGTCTTTGTTTTTATTGTTTGTTTTTATTTATTAAATTCATTCTGTTAATTTTAAATTCAGATATCAATTTGCTCTCTTAGAAATATTGTCATTGCAATTGTTGGTATTTCATTGTTATTTTGGGGTGTATTTTACTGACTTATATTCTCACTAATTTATTTATTTATTTGTTTAATTGACCAATAATTAACCTGGAAAGTCCACATAGAATAAATTCTCATCTGCACTGCCTGACCAAGACGCTGAACAGCAGAAACCATAAAAGACAAACGACAGACTGAAAGACACCACACATGTAAGAGATAAAATAACGGTTATAGCCAAACTCTGTGGTTTCTGTTGCTGGGGTCAAATGTTTGACCCCAAAAATCTGATCTGGTTTGTTGCATTTTGGTTCTTTGTAATCTCATTTTGAAAAGTCCTTTTGTAAAATAAAATAAAAAAAAGACATTACAGCAGAGAAAATTTGGAGTGCATTTGAAGTTACTCGACAGTGTCTTGTTCCAGTTTCCTACATATCTGTGTGTGTCTGGAGACAGAGAGATGAAGAAAGACAGCATGTGGTCCAGCCAGCGCTGTCCACCTCTCACATCATGTAGTTTCACTGATTAGCCAACAATATTGATTGTACAATTGATCAGTTCTACAGTGACCGTCTATGGGCAGACCTTAACATGAACTGATTCTAATGAGATATTTTGATCAGATTCACAAAAGTAGAAATTAGTTAGTTAGTAAATTAGTGGAGACTTCTATCGTCCTCTGATGGTCTAAGAGCTGTTTCAGGGGCTTTTTCACCCTGACAAGAAAAACTTATTGGAGAAACACTGACAACTCTGAATACTTTGGAGTTTTTTAAGGCTTTTTTTTTTTATATCAGCCTTTAAAAGTGCTTGCATAGTGCTTGCACCCTTGTTCCCACATGCCAAAAACAGCTGGTATCATCAAATATTGAGCCCACAGAAATTAAAAATAACAATCAGCTGATGGTTGAGGTAAAAGATCAGAGGCAAAAGATCACCAGAATAAACTGAATGTAAAAACTAAAAGATGGCATTTTCAGGTATAAAGAACTTTTGATCTTCCCTATGAAATACAAAAGAGAAAATCATTCACACTAGAAAAAAAAAAACTGAAACTGTTAAAACAAAAAAAGAAGAAGGAAATCAACTTCATTTGTTTTGTGGTGTGGCACTTCTCAAAACTGTTTGAAAAATGTAGTGACAAATTGAATTAAAGCAATCCCTGAAGCTGAACTGATAAAAATATGAGAAATGACTCTTTTCCATCCTTGCTCGTACCTGTGGAGGTGATGAAGCAGCAGCAGAGCAGAAGGAGCGTGTTGACAAAGACAGCAGCCATCTCCGTCTTCATCATCATCATCACCATCATCACCACCACCAGCTTCACTCTCAACTGAGCACAGGCGCTCTCCTTTACCAAAGTTATTTCCTGTAGGCGTGCGCTTGGTTCTTTTCGTGTGTGTGAAGTTTCAAGAGGAAATGATCCAACAAAGAGGCCTCCTATCTGTCTTCATCTGCACAGAGCAAACTCAGCAGAGCCATTTTCACACTTACAGTGCATCCGCCAAGTATTCACGCTTCAAGTATTCACGCTTCAAGTATTCGCGCTTCACTTTTTCCACATTTTATGTTACAGCCTTATACCAAAATTGATTAAATTCATTTTTTTCCTCAATTTTTCCTCAAATCACATGTACATAAGTATTCACAGCCTTTGCTCAGTACTTTGTTGATGCACATTTGGCAGCAATTACAACCTCAAGTCTTTTTGAATATGATGCCACAAGCTTGGCACACCTATCTTTGGGACGTTTCGCCCATTCCTCTTTGCAGCACCTCTCAAGCTCCATCAGGTTGGATGCGAAGCGTCGGTGCACAGCCATTTTCAGATCTCTCCAGAGATGTTCAATCGGATTCAAGTCAGGGCTCTGGCTGGGCCACTCAAGGACATTCACAGAGTTGTCCTGAAGCCTCTCCTTTGATATCCTGGCTATGCGCTTAGGGTCGTTGTCCTGCTAAAAGATGAACCGTCGCCCCAGTCTGAGGTGAAGAGTGCTCTGGAGCACGTGCTCATCCAGGATGTCTCTGTACATTGCTGCATTCATCTTTCCCTCTATCCTGACTAGTCTCCCAGTTCCTGCCGCTGAGAAAAACATCCCCACAGCATGATGCTGCCACCACCATGCTTCACTGTAGGGATGGTGTTGGCCTGGTGATGAGCGGTGCCTGGTGTCCTCCAAACGTGACGCCTGGCATTCACACCAAAGAGTTCAATCTTTGTCTCATCAGACCAGAGCATTTGGTTTCTCATGGTCCGAGAGTCCTTCAGGTGCCTTTTGGCAAACTCCAGGTGGGCTGCCATGTCCCTTTTGCTAATGGGGCTTCCGTCTGGCCACTCTACCATACAGGCCTGATTTGTGGATTGCTGCAGAGATGGTTGTTCTTCTGGAAGGTTCTCCTCTCTCCACAGAGGAACTCTGGAGCTCTGACAGAGTGACCATCGGGGTCTTGGTCGTCTCCCTGACTAAGGCCCTTCTCCCCCCAGCGCTCAGTTTGGATGGCCGGCCAGCTCTAGGAAGAGTCCTGGTGGTTATGAACTTCTTCCACTTACGGATGATGGAGGCCACTGTGCTTATTTGGCAGCACAAATTTGTGCCTAGAGACAATCCTGTCTCGGAGGTCTACAAACAATTCATTTAACTTCATGCTTGGTTTGTGCTCTGACGTGCACTGTCAACTGTGGGATCTTATATAGACGGGCGTGTGCCTTTCCAAATCATGTCCAATCAACTGAATTTTTGCAGCTTAACTGACTCCAGTTAAGCTGCAGAAACATCTCAAGGATGATCAGTGAAATCAGGATGCACCTGAGCTCATTTTTGAGCCTCATTGCAAAGGCTGTGAATAGTACTTATGTACATGTGATTTCTTAGTTTTTTATTTTTAATAAATTTGCAAAAATTTCACAAAAACTTTTTTTACATTGTCATTATGGGGTGTTGTCTGGAAAACAAAAAAAATGTGGAAAAAGTGAAGTGCTGCGAATACTTTCTGGAAGCACTGTAGAACAAGAAATGAGCGTGCCTCGCTTACACTGTGACAAGTTGTCACTCTAGAGGCAAAAGACAATGGTTTTGATAATGGTTTAATTAAACATTTCAAATAAATAAATTACTGTACTGTACTACACTGTGCAGGGACTTAGTGGTTATTAACTTTCAGTCAGTAATCATCATGAGACAAAAAGCTGCCCATGGTAACACAAATCAATGATCATTTCCAAAATCAAGGATAATTTTAACTTCCAACTGTACAGCTTGCATCAGTTTGATGGTATTTACAGAGCTGTAGTCTGCACTATGAATTTAGATTATAAAGGTTAACCCATAAATTTGTTCTGCAAATAAAAATGAAGGGAAACTGAAAGAAGTGTGTTAACCTCCACTACATTTCTTTTTTTATTCCAAAGTGAGAAAATTGTTTAACCCCTTCAGACCCGCATTTTTTCTGCTGGGCAAAAAAAAAAAAAAAAAAAAAAATTAACTGATTCTGATTCCTCTCCAACATAAAAACAAACTCATGTTTTTAATAGTATTTTTTCATGTCCATTACAATGGACATCAGACTTTGAAAAAATCCTGTAAATTAGCCATATGATGTATGTTCAAAATTACTTAAAATAATGAGTAAATTTATGCTGACAGAAAATTTGTTTGGCCATCATGAACATAAATTTATATTTTTGGTTGAAAATGGGCACTGACTCCTCCCTCTCTGCAGTCGCTCAGCCATGCTTGTCTTGTCCGATGTCTGTCACTCTCTCAGAGCGTGCTCAAAGTCATAACATGATTATGATTGGATAATCAGGATCCAACCAGTAACCAGCATTAATGACATCATTCAGTTACCCAGTATTTATTGGTTTAGAGACAGAAATATGTCATGTCCATTCCAGTGGACGCAGGGTCTGAAGGGGTTAAGATGAACTCATTTCTGTATTACCACATGAGCCACAAACACAAACAGTGTTTAGCAGTAATAACCCATCTGAAACTTTCTGGGGGCAGCCCACACTCTCTCTCATCCTAACTCTACTACGAATATGCAAACATATCAGGGGAAGAGACGGTTTGCTCTCTTAAGTGCAAAGAAATAGTCTTGTGGATTTGGCAGATGCCTCACCTATCAGGGCTTCATCAGTGTTCCTCTGAACAAACAGGAAACAGTGAAGATGTTGTCACGTCTGGAGGCGGCACCATGGCACCAGGATCCTACATCTCCTAAGTGCAGCTTCACTGAAGCTACATCACACTTATACTGAGTGAAAGTTGTTTTTATTTATATTGATACATTTATTTATCTATTTTATTGAATTTATTTGTAAATTTTGCACTTGTTCCTTGGGCTCCCCCTGTCCATGTACTGTTTGTCTGCTCCTGACACTGATGTGATGGTGGATGTAGGCTGTCAGTGGGTACTGTGAAAATGAATTGCCTTTTTAAGGATAAATAAAGTAGTCTGAAGTCTGAAGTCTAAAATATTCTGAGCCAAGATGCTTTTGGTTCTGTGGCTGCAGCGTCACATCAAATAGAAAACACCTACAAGTCTTGTGCATCCTTTTAGACGTATGTCGAATCTTTGGAAACCCTGGGATCGCCGCTACAATTTCAGATAAAGTTCAGTGGATTTGAACAAAGCTCGGCTGTGCAATGACAAAAATCCATAACATCTTCCTTTGTGATATACCTGTTTATCAGGGTGACTTCTTATGGAGGGGGTATATTATATTATATTGGAGCAACTGCAAATTTTCCTTGGCTTGATGGAAAACATATTATAGGTATGAAGCTGGGAGGCTGATTTCTGGTATTCACTCCTTGTTTGGGTCCTGGAAAATGATGCCAAAACGTACATAAATTTAGTGTATCTTCCTATCAACATGTTCCCCTAGCTGTGTGTCTTCATCATGTGCTCACTAAAAGACATGAAGCTCTATGTAAAGTCTGACAACCTCAAGAATCAATGGACGCCTGTGGTTTGAAATAATAAGTTTACCAATGAGCGTCATGTCTTCATGATGTGCACCTGTTACACCTCAAGAGTCTGCTGATCACCACTAGATGGCAGCAGAGACCAAATTCTACCTGCTGATTTTGCTCACTGTTTTCACCTGAGTTCATTCTGTTCAGCTTGTTTTTTTCCCCCCCCCTCATGCTTGTCAGTGCTTTGTCTTGAGTTTTCTACTTCAGGAGCTTGGCCTGCCAGGTCTTCAGTTTCCGGCGTTTCCTGTTTCTGTGACCAATCGGTGATGAGCTCGATCGAGGAGGCTCACTCTGCCCCGAGCCCTCCGAGACATGCATGTGCTGAAGGGCTTCCGAGATAAATGAAGGTCGTGACCTTAACACTTCCTCTCTGCCTTGACTCATTAACGCAGGCACAGAGCACGAACACACGCTGAGAGGTTGTTTTTTGAGATTGCTGTTCTGTTGCATTTGTCAGACACACTAATATCATAAATGTGGCCTGTAACTGCCGCAACCTTTTTTTTTTTGTTTTTACCCTGGCAAGATTAGGGATCACTTTAGTTCTTGATTATGTTTCACATCCTCCAAAAATGTTGTTTTGTTTGATTTTGGTTTTTGTTCCTTGAAATGGTTCCTTTGCTGTTGTGCAGATGGCATCAGAAACAGCTCACACACACACACACACACACACACACGTGTGTGCACATGCACGCACATGCAGATGAGGAATGACATTTTGCCTGAAATTACTTGACTGAGATTTATCAACTTGTTATACTGTGATGCAAAATTATTTGTTGGCAGTGTGTTTTAATTTGTGTTTGCATATTAACTGTATATTCTTTGTGCGTGTGTGTGTGTGTGTGTGTGTGTGTGTGAGAGAGAGAGAGAGAGAGAGAGAGAGAGAGAGAGAGAGTGTGTTCATCCACAAAAAACATCTTTGCAGATAAAACAGACCCACAACCCTCAACCAAAGTTGTTGCTGGCCTTTTAAGACAGCGACTGTGTGTTAGAAAGGCCCAGTCATTCGATCAGTTTATTCATTTTTAACATTTTACAGACATCTCTAAAGAAAGCATCGGCTTATCTGACATCCTTTGTGAAAAAGAAAACACTGAAACTTCATGCAACAATTTTCCTCTCAAAAAAATAAATAAAATAAAAATAAAATAAAATAAAAATCTCCTGGCTTCTTGCAGTTTTTCAGTAAAAAACAATGAATATACAAAAAACTTATTTACTTCTTTCCCTGTAGCCCACTTTATAGAAGCTGCACACTGATGGAGAAGATATTTCAGTGCGGGATGGAAGCTGCAACCCGCTGTATTTTACTCTTCCCATGATAGGCACATGATGACTTCTCATGCTTCTTCTAATTTGATTTAATGTGTTTAGTTTTTTATGGCTTTTAGCTCACTGTGACCTTTTAATTCTTTTAATATAGTTTTTTTATTATTATTGAAGAGCACTTTGGAGTTGTGTTTTGAAAGGTGCTACATAAATCAAATGTGTTATTATTGTTGGGGGTTTTTTTTGGACAGAGATGCCAGTTGTTCCTTGAAGGTCTCAGAGCCTGCCTCAGTTTGAGGGTCCCGACCACATGTGCCACGAGTGCTCTGATCACCACTGGGACCAAGAATGCTTTCACTTTCCACACCCTTTCCAGTTCCTCTCTGAGTCCCTGGTGCCTCACAATGCTTCTCATATTCATTTGATCTTACTGGAAATCACTACATCTATCATCACTGCTGTTTTCTCTTCTTTGCTCTCAATTTCAATTTTAAACTTCTTATAATTATTATTAGTAATATGAGCTGTGTTAGCTATACTAACAGCATGTTTAGTGATGGCGTCAGCATGCATAAGTTAGTTTGCATGGTTCAGGTTTTTGAGGCTCCCTGTATTTTCACAGGCTGCTGAGGTTCACCTGCTCTCAGGGTGTATCCCAGCTGCACCAGAGATCAACACCTCTGGACTCACTGCACCAAACACACACCTTACCACATGCAACAGATCCATACAAACAACACCAAACTGTTGATCTCTGTGGAAACAAACTACGTTTATATGTCAGGTATAGCTTATAACACTTTGCTATAATTGTAATATGACCAGAATTGGAGAGGGCCCTTAAGATCTGGTCTGATCTGAGGTCAGCACAGGCACAAAACACAAACACTGCCTGCTGATTTCCATAATGGAGAGGAAAAAGTGGAGACTGCACCAGTCCACCCATTTTCATTTTCATGACTTTATTTTTTCTCAGTTCCATTAAAATGATCAGTTATTTCTGTTCTGTGTGTCTGTGTGGATCAATACATTCATATTGGAGTAAATGTGATCCTTCAGAGGTTCAGGCCCGCTGATTGGCCCAGGTTTGGGAGTTCTGACGGTACAATCAGCTGTCAGACCTCCCGGATTGTGCCGTCACAAAGCGGATTCCAGAACCAAAATGGGGAGCCGCGCGCGAACTGGTCTCACTCTGCGTTCGTACTCAGGTGAGTTCACGTTACTTCCAGCTGCTCGGTCAAGCGGTTTAATTTGACTTGAGCTATTTATAGATTTATTTTTTAAATCAAACTTAACGGTCCAACCTTAGCCGCCTGCTGCCATATGGTAAAAAAAAAAATTCCCCTTTAAGTAGCAGCCTTAGTACGTTTGACAAAGAATAGCCTAACACTTCTGTCTACATTTTTATTTTTTAATCAAGTTAAACTAACACCATACTGACCTGAACTGAACTTGGTGGCTCGGACTGTAAAGTCAACAGGCATCAAAATATTAGCTATAGCTACAAAATTTACTTCATACTTGTGGACTTTTAAGTTTTCCTGGTGAAATTGTAGGCTTAGGGTTTTTTTTTTTTTTTTTTTTTTTAACATTTACATAGGCTTGATAAAAACCTTGTTGAATTATATATATATTTTTTCCTTTTCTACCAGTTTTCTGCTCATGTTTCTGTCGGAAAACTACATTCGCAATGGAAAACCAGGAAAATACTTCAGCTGCCATGGACAGTACTCCAGCCGCCCACCACGACAGCCGCTGGATTAACTACAGGTTCCTGAACCAACTGGGACGAGGCGCCTACGGCAGCGTCTGCAGCTGCCTCAAACTGGACACCAAAGAGGCCGTGGCCGTCAAGACCATTAAAGCCCCAAAGGAAAGATGGGCCCAGCGAGAAGTGAGCGACTTTATTGCTTTTGCGGCAGAAGACGGTGTTGCATTTGCTCATTATTAATTATACAGTGTCACACTTTATTATTTATAAGTCCACCTGTACAGTCTAATGCAGTTAAATGCAACACCCCCGCCATAAACTCTACCTTTTAACAAAGTTTCAGTTTCAGTTTGTGTTGGCAGTGTGGAGAATGTGTCAGTTTAATTATAAGTTCATCATTGAGGTTGTAGTTTGCAGGAGTTTTGTACTGGACTACATTATATTGAAAGGTGTCCAGTCCAGTCCAACAGCAGCACTAATATCAGGAATTAACCCACAGTTAAATCTTAAAATAAAACAGGGCCGTATCAAGCAGGTGCAGGAGACCAGGCTGTTGGGAATAGCCACTGATGAAAAATTGTCATGGAAATCACATATAAATAAGATAGTTAATAAAATGGGAAATGGTATTTCTGTTATAAGAAGACACAGGACATGTTTAACTCCAAAAGCAACTAAACTAGTAATTCAGGCCTTAATTATATCAAATCTTGACTATTGCCCCGCAGTATGGTCAAATGCAACTGCAGATATGATTGAAAAACTGCAAAAAATACAAAACAGAGCTGCACGCATTGTTCTTGGTTGTAATTGGATGACAAGTGTGCATAAGAATCTTGATTGGTTAAGGGTTAGGAATAGATTACTTTATTCATTACTATTATTTATGAGAAATGTGTCCATAACAAAGACTCCTCATGTATTATACCAAGAACTATGTTACAGCTGTGGTTACAATAAATGCATCACCAGACAGGCGGCTGGAGGATATTTTGCACTGCCAACAGTAAAGTCTAATGTTGGTAAAAGAACTGTTGTGTACAGAGCCATGTATGAGCACATCACACAAACAATTGGCAAAAGAACATTCAAACCATTAGTTAAGCAATATCTTTTGAATAAGTATGAATGATAATTATAGAATATAAAAATAAAAATCATTTAAATAAGCATTTAGCTGAGATTGATTGTCTGACTTGCTGGGAACTGAAACATAGTTATGACTGTTGAATGTATTTCTCTCTGTGGTGAAGTCTGTGACTACAAATGAAATGGATTGAGGACAGCTTTTCAGTTTTGGGGGGATTTGACCTCAGACAGATACTAAACTGCTGCAGTGTTTTTGTTTCATTTTTGTTCTCTGTGATGTTCTAATTTGCTATTTTAATTTCTTAGTATGTCTCTGCTTAGGGCAGATTCTTATTTGCAGAGTATTTTTTTCTGCATATGGTATTTTCTTTCATCTATTTAAGCCTCTTTAGGTTTGCTTTTATTATGTTATTTTAAGAATTGTATCATTTTAAAATGTTGGCGGACCTCAGGAAGAATAGCTGCAGCCATGCTGTAGCTGATGGGGATGCTAATAAACAATAAACAATAAACTATGAGCTCAATGCCAAACATAGAATTGAATGAACATCTCTATTACTGTGACAAAAAGAAAACCTGAGCATTATTGGCAGCAGGAAAAGAAACTAATTCAAATGGATAACATTTGTTTTGGGCTGTATTAGATTGTACAGGTGGACCTAACAATGTGTATACACAGATTGATCAGTCACTGGTGTGAAGAAGGGGACTTTGTCTAGACACATTCAAAGTGTGTCTCTTTCTGCCTTTAAAAACGAATCCAGTGGAAAGAAAATGAAACCAGGCAGGGGGAATGTAAATGATCAATCAAAAAAAAAGGTTTGGTATGTAACACATGAACTGTCAATCTGTTGATAACAAGATCATTTCAAACCGATCATGTGTTCCCAGGTACTCATGCTGAAGAAAATAAGAAGCCTGAAGACGAACAAGTGTAACATCGTGCACTGTTACGAAAGCTTCAGGACACACAACGACATCCACCTGGTGTTTGAAGTTTTGGACATCAGCCTGTTGGCATACATGGAGCAGAGGAACTTGAAAGCTCTGCCTCTAGACCAGGTCAGATGCATCATCCAACAGGTGAGGATACCATCAGCAATTAAGTCAAATTCAAAGCTTTTTCAGTTTCCAGTTTGTAGCACATGCTCTGTTTTTACATGACTGACTGTGTGCTTGCAGATGGCCGTGGCATTCGACGCCCTGAAGAGCATCGGAGTGATCCACACTGATCTCAAAATGGACAACATCATGTTGGTGAATCGTTTCCAAAAGCCGCTGAGGGTGAAACTCATCGATTTTGGCTTGGCGATTCATGTGTCTGAAGCCAAGCAGGGTTCCCTTCAGCAGCCCATTTTCTACAGGTGAGAACTGTAGACATGTGAACCGCTGCCCCACTGCAGTGTCTGCAGCTTCTGCACCGTGAACAAGTAGCAGCCTGCAACTGCTGTCCATCATCAGGAGGTCCAGTGCTGAATTCAAGGCTACACAATAATAACCTGCAGTGCCAGCCTTGTGCTGTTGCTGGGCGTGCTTGTTTTTTGTTGTAAGGGGTTTTTGTCGTGTCCCATGTTGTACTCTTTGTCCTGAAAACATGATGGTTCTTCTCATTCCCTGTTTTGTGTTTCTTTCCCTCTCAGATCTCCAGAAATCATTTTGGGTCTTCCATTTTCCGAGGCCATCGACATCTGGTCCCTTGGATGCGTGATGGCTGACATGATGCTCGGATACCCGCTCTTCCCTGGGATGACTGACTATGATATGGTGAGTACTTTACTACAACTAACCTCTGCTACCTTTCTGCACAATAGCAATAATAATAACATTGACAGTTTTATTCTTATAGCACTTTTTAAAGCACAGCTTTTTAATCCTACATGTGAAGTTTGTGCTTCACATGTACGATTAAAAAAGTACAAGTATACATGCATACCTTTCATTCATGCATACGGCTGTTCCAAAGTTTAGAGGCACCGTCACCTCTGGATTTCATGTAGGAACAGATTAAAGGCCTTGATTGGATGATCTGAGTGGCTGACAGCTCACATAAGTGCTTAACAACTCAACTGTATATGCAGGGACCAGGCCGTCCAAGACCTTGTAATTAGTAAAAATATTATTCCAAGTAGTTGTAGTACTGCTGAAGGCCAGACTCGGTTCACCATGAGGGCCGACTGGATCTAGATGTTATTTTGTCCCTAAAATTTTATGTTTTGATTTATAGTACATCAAAAACGTGTGTCTTGATGGTTACCTCTCACCACCTGGGTTCAAAACCGGAGTGTCAAAAGTATAAATACTCCAAATAAACAGACATCTGTTTAGGGCGCTATACACCACACACAAGTATACACAGATGGAAATGAAAACACAACAGGGACTCATCCTTAATGATTTATGTTTTTGAAGGGAGTCATTCATTTTTGTTCAGAATTTCCATGATTAGACACTACCCAGATCTTGAACAGCTGATGCTGCTGGCTACATAGACACCAAATCCAAATCATCTTTGAGCCAGCTTTCTCTCGTGAAACCATTCAATTTTCTCACCTTCCAGTTATTAGTGGATGTTCATTATTGAGCACACTGCAAGAGCAGTGCAGACAAATCTATATACCGCATTTCACCAATTAATCGCCCGGCCGCAAATAGCCGCCTGGTTCTTTTAAACGCCTGGGGTCTGCACCCATTTTGCGTATTAAACGCCCACCCGAATAACCGCCGGGGCGATTATTTGCATTATATTGATGTAACCCAAAATAAGGCTACTCACCTTATTTTTGCAGAAGTAAACAGTTAGCCGCACAATAACTGTGCCGCACTTCCGTTTTCTGTCAAAATAAGAGAGCTAGCTAACGTTAGAAAAAAAGGGTGTACCGTAATCTTAAATCGACCGACTGTAAATATGTTGGACAGTAACTGTCATCACGATAATGGCCTGGTGCAGGTCTGTGCAAAAATAAATAAAGGCCTGCAGCGAATAGCCGCCTGATTCTTTTAAACGCCTGGGGTCCAAGTTGATTTTGCGTATTAAACGCCCGGGCGATTAATTGGTGAAATACGGTAATTATAAATAATGAATATGAATGAATGAATTTGAATATGAATATATGCTGTGCTTTGTCTCCAGATGCGATACATCGTCCACATCCTGGGGAAGCCGGAGGAACATCTTCTGGATGCTGGTCTCAAAACAAGGAATATTTACAAAAGTCCACCATTCTCTGTTAGGAGCCAGCACTGGGAACTCATGGTAAAACAACATCCCTATTTTAGCTTTGCAGATATTTTCTCCTCAATATTTTCTTCTGTGTTTAAGATACTTTATTTGGAGCATTAACCCACAAATACACTAAAATACACTTTACATTTATGAAGTCCCCAGAGGAGTATGCCAAGAAAAGCGGTGTGGAGCCCAGAGATTTCTACCCCAAGTTCAAATCCCTGGATGAGCTGAAAAAGTTGCGCTCTTATGGAGAAAGTGTCAGTGAGACTGCTGCCAGGAGGGAATCTGTCAACTTACTAAAGGAAATGCTTCAGATGGATGCCACAGTGAGAATTACTCCCAGTGAAATCCTCGCTCATCCATTTATTACACAGAGTCGCCTCCTCAGCAGCTCTCCGTAAGTGTTTGTATGTGGTTGGTGTTTGTGCAAATAAGGTTATGTTCTCTGGCCGCTGCACTCATCCCTCAGATAAAGGTGGAGGAGGAGGGAGGTGATGAAGTTCAGCCATAGTGAGAGCAGATCAGGCAGTCTGTGCACTCATTAAACCAGTCCACCTGCATCATACCTCTGTTAAAGGCATGAAATTGATGGGGTTCATATAGGAAGATAACGTGTGTGTGTGTGTGTGTGTGTGTGTGTGTGTTTAGCCCCCAGGCCGCTCCCAACAAGACCCACAGCGTTCAGGAGATGCTAGTGCTGGAGTCGGTCAGTGAAAGTGACTTTGAAACCGAGGGGCCAGCTCATCCAGCTGTGGCCACATCCCTTCCACAGAGCAGCCCTGCTGAAGCTCCAGCTGTGGCCACATCTGTTCCCCGGACCGATGCAAAACAGACTCGCATCTCATCTGGTAGGAGATTTTCACCTCCGCTTGTGTTTCAACTGTCTATGTCTTCCACACTATAATGAATTCCATTAAAGTTGGTTGGGGCACTCATGACTGTCGTCTTTTCCATTTCAGAGAGCAGCAAGCCTAAGAAGAAAAAAAAGAAGAGCATAGTCCGCCGCTTCTTCTCAGCAATCTTCAAGGCAATGACCAGGTGCTTCAAGCCCAAGTGCACCAATGAGGAGCCAGGGTCTTCATAATGGACCTGCAAGATTCACATGGATCCGAGGAGAACTCCTTTGTCTGTGGTGGAGGCCGCTCAGGTTGAACGAGTTAGAGGCAGAATTGGTTCATTTTAACTGCACAAAAATGTTGTATTACCAACTGCCATTTAGAAAGAAGGTGCTTACCAAAAGGTAAGGAGGAGATCAGGGCCGTGCAGAGACATCTGGAGGGGCAGGTGCTCAAAGTTAAAACATGGAACACAAATTTGAAACACCATACAGAAACGTACCTTACAATATAACTGGTTGAACTGTAGCAACGTTTGCTACAATTATTCCTAGTGCGGATAATGAAGTAAAAAAATAATTGAATGATGTATTTAAATATTTTTGTGATTTTATTCAGTTTGACTATCCAAAGTTCTAAAAGTTATATATTTTGTATGCATATTATATTTGTGTGTAAATGTTATAAACAAACAAGTAATGATACAAAAATGAGAGATTGAGAAAATCACAATTCAAATTCTTCTAATTGTTGGAACATAATTTTGACACAGTTTGAAAGCCCAAAGCCTTACCTTTCTCATAATACCTTTTTATTTTCTGCTTGGACTTACTGTCATTGAGATAAAAGCATTTGTTTGACCACTACTTTTAAGCGATTCTCTCCCAAGCACCACTGTCACTCATGCTGTGTGCGTTATAGAACCTAATTTCTCTCTCTCAGTCCACACAAGCCCCAATGGCACAGTGGATAGTGTCTCTGCCTGCCATGCAGGAGACCAGGGTTCAACTCCCCACCTGGGCAAGAGCAACAACACTACACAACCCACAAACAGCATAGGGCTGTTGGTTCAGCGCATGTCCAGGCGGTTGCAAGGGTGGCAAGCACATCAAAACTTCTTCAGAAACTTTACAAAGTCTAGTTGTTGTATTTATACTGTAATAGTCCAAAATTATGTGAATATGCATAGTGCATTGTTTTAGTGAAATAATATAGTCTATGCCTCATTGCCTCTAGAAACATAGGAAAAACACTGCTTGACATCTCTCTAATGCACTTTGCCCATGATAAGAGAAACATACAGAAACAACAAGAAGCCTGACATACTTTTTCCCCACAGCCCGCTGTGTGGTTAACGTACTCACTCACTCGTCTGACTCTGCACACAGTTGACACAGAGGATGCTCATTGCTCGCTTCACTTCGTCAGTCATCTTGCAAGAATACACTGTGCACAAACGAATACCGCTGCAAAACCGACTCACCGGACCAGCTGTTTACTCCCGCGGGTCTTCTTCGGTGTCGCGAGACTTGCAGTGTCTGTCTCTAGCTGCTTAGCAGCGCTTAGCTACATGGCACGTCTGGGCACGTCAGGGCAGTGAGGGCAGAGTGAGGGCACGTCGCGGATCATGTGACTGACCAAGGTAGATCTAAATTATTATTATTTTGTTTTATTTCTTATTATTTTGGGCCACACAGACAGACTTTCACACACGCACTTACAAAAAAAAAAAAAAAAAAAAAAAAAAAAAAGACTGACAAAAGGGCACTTTGGTCATCAAGGGGCAAAGGGGCAGGTGCTCCAGCACCCTCCGCCCCCCCCTCTGCACGTGCCAGGAGGAGATAGTGTTTGAGTCTATCAGTCAGTGACTTTGAAACTGAAGGGCCATCTAATCCAGCTATGTTGTGCTCATGTCCATTCCACAGAGCAGCCCTGCTGAAGCTCCAGCTGTGGACTCCACATCCGTTCCCCTGACCCATGTGGAGCAGACTCACATCTCATCTGGTAGGAGATTTTCACCTCCACTTGTGTTTCAACTGTCTGGTTTTTCCACACTATAATTAATTTCACTGAAGTTGGTTGAGGCACTGATGACTGTTGTCTTTTCATTTTCAGAGAAGTGAGCCCCAGAAGAAGAAGATGGAGAAGAAGAACAACAACAATGATAAAGCACAAAGATGCAGAGTCAGGATCGTTTTTTCTTTTTTGCTTGGAGGCAAACATTTGACATTTGAAGATCAAAATAGTCAACTTCAAGATTTGTGTTGATCTGAAGAGAATTTGTTTGTTGTTATTGATGGGGGTTGATGCTCCTCCAAGTACTCCAAGTATTGTGATATGAAGTGATTACAGTATTAAACAGTCGTAATGTTTCATCTGTCTTTTCTTTCCACACTAAAATTCATTCCATTGAACTTGGCTGAGGTTCTGATGACTGTTGCCTTTTCATTTTCAGAGAAGTGAGCCCCAGAAGAAGAAGACGGAGAAGAAGAACAACACGATAAAGCACAAAGATGCAGAGTTGCTCCTCACCTTTGGAAGAAATTTAACATTTTGGGGTCAAAATAGGTTACCTTCGAGATTTGAGTGGATCTGAAGAGAATTTGTTTGTCATTGTTGATGAAAATTACCATGAAAATCTCTTTTGGAGATATTTTATGGTCATTTTTGAAGCTTTAAAGAACCAGACACATTTATATGCAATAGTTGTGTCAGTGATAGATGTGATAGGAGCGCTTTGACTAGCTTGACCATTAATAGATAATGGACATTTTTGGGTGAACGGCATCAGAGGTAAAAATACACTGGCACATTCAGTAGTCGTCAAATGGGTTTTACTTGCATTAGGGACATTAATTCAAGAAAAAAAATCAGTTTCTAAATCGGTTCTAAGCCAGGAAGGTGAGTATTTCTGGGGGTTTGGGATCATTGTCTGGGCAGCACGGTGGAGTTTGCATGTTCTCCCCGTGTTAGCGTGGGTTTCCTCCGGGTGCTCCGGTTTCCTCCCACAGTCCAAAGACATGCACCTCCAGTGGATTGGAAACTCTCAATTGCCCTTCAATCTGATAGCTGTTTCTGACTGATTTGGCCCAGACTTGGACTGTTTGGACTGTTTCGTTTTGAAATAAATGTACACAACAAGATGTTCATGATTTGTGAATAAACAAGGCTAATCACAAATGTTTGTTTGGGTGTATAAATAAAACCAATACTATACATTTATCATGTGCATATTGTATTTCACTGATGGCTCCCTGGAAAGGCTCTGGTCTACTTAACTTAAGTTGCCAGAAATAAAAATGAATAGAAAAAACTATTATGAAAATCTAAAAAAAAATTCTATATTTACATTTATTGAAGTTGAAAGAAATTTGTATTAAATGCTTGAGAAAGGCGTCTGAATGCATATACAAGCATTGAAGTGCCACAAGTCGCCCACTGGCCACAGAAATGCTCATTTTTAAATGTAACGGTAAATGTTATTAGGTATCAGGGAAAAAAAGTTGTAAAAATTGGGATAGCTAGGATGAGAGGGGAAATTTTAAATTGAATATTAGAAAACCTTTTTAAAACTTAAAAGAAAAACTCATTTATTAAAATGATATGTTTAAAGGTCGGATCTGTGATCCGATTTCTTGTATTTAAATGCGTGAGAAAAGTGTCTGAATACATAGCCTACGCAAGCATTTGATGGTCACAAGCTGCCAAACAGGCACAAAAAAATGCCATTTTTTTTTTTTTTATTGTAAATGTAGATGTGATTACCAGAAAAACAGAATAACTAGCGTATTAGCAGAATACTAAGACGCCAATTTGTACTGACAAATCTGAGAGACTTTCAGTGACCACCAGGAGGCGCTACTGACCTGGGAGTGAGGCAGTGCAGAAAAGCAGCAGGAACAAAGAGCATAACTCACTGAATGAAGTCAAGGACTACTTTAAGATACAGTGCATTTTGTACAGTGGATGCTTGTGTAGTTACTTGTTTTATTGGCTATGGTTTAAATCTTTATTTGTGGGCTTGTGTCTGTAAATCACCTGTTTCAATGCCAGCTTGAAAAAAAGTTTTGAAATATCATTTGACTTCTCCCTATGGCCCGGTGATGGCCTGGCAACCTGTCCAAGGTGGTTCCCTGCCTTTCACCCAATGCCTGCTGGGATAAAAGTAAGAAGGTCGAGAAAATAAATGGATGGTCGGACATACAGTATAACCATAAGATGCAATACATGTGAGTGGTCACAGAGAAAATGAGACAAAATTGGCTTCATACAAGGATTAAATTTAAAAAAAATAAAAAAAAGTTTTGATTGGAGTGGCAAAAAGTAGCATGAATTACCAATATTTGAAAAAAAAACCTCATCATGCCCTCTTGTCTCATTTAAGCTATTTCTAAATGTTATCAAGTAGGAAAAGCAGGTCAAGCAAGGTTTTTTTTTTTTTTTTTTTTTTTTTTTTTTGGTTGTTTTTTCTTCTTCTTCTTTTTTTTTAACAGAGCCCAAAGCACTGCAAAATATCCTTGACTTGATGGAAAACCTCTGGAAAACATCTTGTTGGTAGCCAGGAGGCTGATCTCTGGTTTTCACTGGTCGCTTGGTCCCTGAAAAATGATGCCAATATTCACATAAATTTAGTATATATTCCTATTTAAGTGTCATCATGTGATCACTAAAAGACATGAAGATCTATGAAGATCTATGTACAGTCCGACAACCTCAAGAATCAATGGACGCCTGTGGTTTGACCTAAGTTCACAAACTTGATGCGACTCTGCTGATCACCACTAGATGGCAGCAGAGACCAACTTCTGCCTGCCATTTAGCTCACTGTTGCGCTCTAAAAATCATCTATTTTTGTTTTTTAAATTGAAAATAAAGTTTCCCGAAATACATTTTTTAAAAAATGGTAAAATATGTTGTGTTTATTCGCTCATCACAGTCCAATTTCTGCACATTTGTCTCCACTGCAATGAACATAATTTCGTGTCGATTCCAGCTGTGGCCACACATGCGTAGCGGCGCTGTGCGCGCAAATCACGACATTTACGTTGACGTCGCCACTCAGACATTTCTTCGTGAAGTTGGCTAGCTAGCTAATGCTATATGTGAATGCAAAAAATCGTTAGAAAACAGTGATTTTTCTCGCTATTCTGAACGGAATATGAATAAGCGGTCAGAATGTCAAATGCGAAACAACAAAGCGTGATAAAATGTGGATTCAGCAAACAAACAAATCTCATCTAGGCCGGGAGCCAGGTCCACCCCTCAGGATGTTTTTTGCTAAGTTTTTTTCACTATGATTTCCTGTTATCTTATACCTTGGGCCATCACGAGTTCATACCGACCACTCCCAACTCGGTGACGTTTGGTCTCAGGGGCCAAAAAACCCCCTTTTTGGGAAAAGCTCCTGGCGAAATTATGTAATTGTACATATTAAGGTACTGCAACTGCCCAAATGGTCGGAAAACCCTCAAATTCTGCATGATGTATCCTGACACATAGGGGAAACTACCAGAAAAAGATCCAGGGGTGTCCTGCCTTTCAGTTCTCAAATATCACCTTCAACATACCCCAAAAGACAAAAAAAATGTCTGTCCGCCTGAAAACTCACCATCAAAAGTGCTCAGTTTCAAACAATTCATTATTGTTTCACTGCCTAAAATGTTTATTAAAAACTTCCCACATTTCTAAGCTTCAATTTAAGTCCAAGGTGACCTTTCCATCTATAGGATTACAGCTGCTATGACCAAAGTTTTCCACTTTACCCCAAATTGGGAAAAAACTGAAAATTCCAGTATTACCATTTCAAATGGGCTTAAGCATATTTTCTGGAATCTAAACCCAATCTTAAACAAGAGGTGAGACTTCAGTTACGTCTTGATATACTATCTGAAGTGTGAATTACATGAAAAGAGAATAATGTTACGCCCCCAGATGGACCAGGGTATCAAGGTGCAACATTAAACAACATCATACAAAACCAGGTAATCATATGAGATTTATTAAAGAACTCAGTCCTGACACGGAATAAATGACTCGAGTCAACATTTCTTAACTATAGATAAACATTCTGCATAGTCAAATATCGAAAATAGAACACATTTCTATGGTTCTTAGATATTTTTGCTACTGTACTTTGACCACTGGTCATATCAGTGTATTGTATTAGTGTAGACTATGTCCCAGAAGATGCATTTTTTAAGTTTTATTCATGCTATCTCTTGATGCTTTTAATGTGGCAGCAGTTGTCTGGTATATGTGATCTGGCTACACTGATAACATTTCTCTGCACCAGGATGTGTCCTCAATGTGTTCATGAAATACCTGGACTATTTGAGGATTGTAGTATGGTTTTGCTACTCTGAGCAGTGATGTAGAAAGTTGTTTAGGAGGGCTTTGTTTGATGATATTATACAAGAGATACATTAGCTGATAAAACTATGTTACTGGCTTTTAATCATCATCGTCCTCCTCTTCCTCATCATCATCCATGTTTGTATGGATGTCATCAGCTAAGTCATCCTCATCTGTTTCCTCTTCTACCAAGACATCGACACGGGCTTTGGTGATGACATCACCCTCAAACCATAGTGGCTCTAGCTTGCCTTTCTCTGTGTTCATATGAAACCCATGTTGGAGAGGGGATGAGATCTCTGGGTACTGCTCATGAGCCCTCTTCCAGACACATACCTGGAAGTTGAGGACCCTCTTGCAAGGGGAGAATAAGAATAAATAAGAAGAAGAAGAATAAAACTGAGAATAAGCTCATCAGCATCTTTATGGGTCGCACCTTTCCAAACCAAAATGCCTCACATCACAACAGTCAGAGTCAGAGCAAAGGATTCTGACATTTACTTCATCCTCCTGTATTATGCCAAGTCATCAACTGTCACCATCATCTTTGACATGGGAGGTCAACTTATCAACATCAACCAGCTGGCTGAAGATTATTCAGAGGAACACTTTTCAGCTCTACTGGCCTTTGAAAGCTTTCACTGGTGCAGACTGCACTTCAGCCTTCAAAGGCAAAGGAAAGGTGCGACCCATAAAGATGGTGAACCAGAACTCAAAGTTTATTCAGATCTTTGCTGAAGTGGGAGACTCTTGGGAGCTTGATGAGCTTATTCTCAGTTGTCTTGAGGAGTTCACCTGTTGTCTATATGGTTTCAGCCGCCGAGTTAAACAGGTTGATGAGGCAAGAGAGGTTAAGGTGAAGAAGATGTGTGGCCCAAGCCTGGAGCTTAAACAGGGGATGTGTGTTGACCTCTCAACCTTCCCACCTTGCAAGAGGGTCCTCTTACAGCACATGAGAAGAGTCAACTTCCAGGTATGTGTCTGGAAGAGGGCTCATGAGCAGTACCCAGAGATCCCATCCCCTCTCGAACATGGGTTTCATATGAACACAGAGACAGGCAAGCTAGAGCCACTATGGTTTGAGGGTGTTCATCACCAAAGCCCTTGTCGATGTCATGGTAGAAGAGGAAACAGATGAGGATGACTTAACTGATGAAATTCAAACGGATGGATTGGATGGTGATGATGAGGAAGAGGAGGAAGATGATGATTAAAAGCCAGTAACATAGTTTTATCAGCTAATCAGGGTGCGAAATAAGGGGGGAGCTAAGGGGAGCACAGCTCCCCTAGTGGTGACATGAGCTCCCCTGGCTGGAAAGATTGTGAAATTTTGGGGGAGCAGTGCCTGCTCGGTGCCGGCCAGCACCACACGGAGTGCGTGGCCACCCGGTCAGGTCTGCTGGATCTGGTTGATTATTATTATTATTATCAATTGATTATTGATTGTGCAATGCCGTGATTCGCAGTTAATTGCGCTGCGCGCATTAAACAATTTTGAGGAAGCAGGAGGACGGCATGATTTACGTCGTATCCACGTTCACGTGACCGTGCATGTGCTCGTGCATGAGCGCTCGTATTGTACTGGAGCACACCCCCTCCAACCGTGCCAGAGTAATTTTAAGTTGATTTAATTAAACAGTTAAACATTACTTTGGTGGTCCGTGGATTAATTTTTATCATGTGGATTGAAGTTTGCGTAGCCCATATAAATGCTCGGGAAATCTGTTGTTCATATGAAATTAACCTGATCCATCAGGACAAATTTTGTCTTTATAATAATCCTATGTCTGTTCTGTTGTAGGATATTAATGCAATGACCAGCAGTTATACAGCATTAGTAAGAGGTGTAGGCTATTAATTCAGGCATAGGACTGTGTGCCGTACTATTGTTAAGGCGTGCATATGAAGTGGTTCAACCCTAACTCTAACCCTAACCCTTCCCCCCTCCCTTCCCCCTCACATCATGGTATGCAGCTAATGTATCTCAACATGTACACTACCACTCAAAAGTTTGGACACGCTTTCTCATTTAATGTTTTTTCTTTATTTTCATGACTATTTACATTGTAGATTCTCACTGAAGGCATCAAAACTGAACACAATGAACACATATGGAATCATGTAGTAAAAAAGTGTGAAATAACTGAAAACATGTTTTATATTTTAGATTCTTCAAAATAGCCACCCTTTGCTCTGATTACTGCTTTGCACACTCTTGGCATTCTCTCGATGAGCTTCAAGAGGTAGTCACCTGAAATGGTTTTCCAACAGTCTTGAAGGAGTTCCCAGAGGTGTTTAGCGCTTGTTGGCCCCTTTGCCTTCACTCTGCGGTCCAGCTCACCCCAAACCATCTCGATTGGGTTTAGGTCCGGTGACTGTGGAGGCCAGGTCATCTGCCGCAGCACTCCATCACTCTCCTTCTTGGTCAAATAGCCCTTACACAGCCTGGAGGTGTGTTTGGGGTCATTGTCCTGTTGAAAAATAAATGATCGTCCAACTAAACGCAAACCGGATGGGATGGCATGTCGCTGCAGGATGCTGTGGTAGCCATGCTGGTTCAGTGTGCCTTCAATTTTGAATAAATCCCCAACAGTGTCACCAGCAAAACACCCCCACACCATCACACCTCCTCCTCCATGCTTCATGGTGGGAACCATGCATGTAGAGACCATCCATTCACTTTTTCTGCGTCGCACAAAGACATGATGGATGGAACCAAAGATCTCAGATTTGGACTCATCAGACCAAAGCACAGATTTCCACGAATCTCTTCTGCTTGTTGCCTCTCCTTAGCAGTGGTTTCTTAGCAGCTATTTGACCATAAAGGCCTGATTGGCGCAGTCTCCTCTGCACAGTTGATGTAGAGATGTGTCTGCCACTAGAACTCTGTGTGGCATTTATCTGGGCTCTAATCTGAGCTGCTGTTAACTTGCCATTTCTGAGGCTGGTGACTCAGATGAACTTATCCTCAGCAGCAGAGGTGACTCTTGGGGCTCTATTTTCGCAGACCGGGCGAGGTGGGGGCGCAGCACAGCTGCACTTTGCTTTGCCAACTGGGTGTGGCCAGGTGGATTTTGCAATTTTGGCACGCCATGTGCCGTGGCGCAAGTACTCCACCGTTCCTCCTACCGGCACAAGGGAGGAGAGAAGGCGTGGAGTGGGTTTGCCGATTCACTTTAAACCAATCAAATGAGCCCCTGTCCTCGCCTTTAAAATGCGCTGCGCGAAGGCGTAATGAACGTTTACACAATTGACATGGAGGTCTGCTGCCACAGGCGGAGCGGAGCCGGTGTAGTGGAAGTTTGGCTGACCGGCACGCACACATCACCAAAACCTCACAGGCAGGTGTTCAGAATGTCAGGCACATGAACAATGCAATAAATACTGACAAAAACCACTATTCAATGCTACTATCTCTATCAGCACATAAATTTATCTCCATATCGACTGTCCCATCTGATGTCAGATCAAAGGAGATTGGCACCGTTTGTGCTGATTATGAGGTTTTGGTGACGTGTGCGCACTGCGCACCGGTCAGCCAAACTTCCACTGCGCCAGCTCTGCTCCACCTGCGCTGAAAGTAGACCTGCCCTGCATTCCAATACCCATACTACCCAGGGTTTTTCCTGCATATAAAATTACGAGGCGGCCGCCTCCGCCTAATTTCGTGCCGCCCCCGGCTCTCAAAACTCTGACGTCGGGAAAATTGTTATTTTCTGACAAGCATTGTGGTAGATGGATGTCATTTTAACTGCAGTTGCAGCATTGCGCCGATGTGGTGGCACTGTATCAACAAGAGTGCACTGGAAGTCGCTGCCAAAACTGCCAAAGAGGAAGAACAGAGCCACGAAATTCCCTTCCTGGAGGATTTTGTTTTGTGTTTCGGTTTCTTTGCTAGTGTGTGTGTTAATTGGCATCCTGGTAGTGGAAGTGAAAATGCAGCTTAGTTTGACTGCTATATGATGATATACGACGAGCTCACACACGCTGCCGATCTGTGCAGCGTGTGTGTTTGCCCGCTCACGTGTGAATTAAAGGATCTTGTCAAACCAACCGACCTCTCTCGAATTTCCACTTTCCCAGCCATCCTCTTAGCTAGCTGTTTGTGTTTTTAAAACACAGTTCAGTAAGTTAAAAAAAAAAAATGCCAATGGAACAAGGAAAAATGATCTTCAAACAAGTGAAAGTGGTCTAAAACAAGTTACTTTTTAGGCGACTGTCTTATTTTACCGGGATTTCCAGGCTACAGCAGCGCACTGACATAGATTGTGTAACAAAGCGAAGAGTTGCCACTCCGCTGTATTTTCACTGGCTAACAGCAGCACACTGGCTTAGCTTGTCTATTCAGAGAAGAGGTATCACTTCGGCTTATTTTTCAATCTACGTTATCACATGCATACTACTGCTCATTCCGTGGTAAAAAGTGGACGCCCACATACGGATGACAACAAAACACACATAACGCACAAAACTGGCTCAGGTACAGCAGAAGCGACGGGAAGACAGAAGATAAGAAATATGACAGACAACAGCGCCGTATGAAACAGCACCGGCATTTTGACAACAACATTCAAATTTGCCGCTACGGACGGCGGCGGAAGTGAGCAAGAGGGTCTGACTTCAGGGATGATGTATCTAGTGTGTCCCAATAGTATGCATTCGCATGCATATTGCATACTAAACTACATACTTTGTAAGGGCAGCTTCAGTACATACTAAAAATAAAAAGTATAAGTATGCGATCTGGAACGCAGGGCTGGTTTCAGATGGCGAGCTTTGGGCGCACCTAGGCAAAGCCTTTTAGCATGAAAATGTCACTGCACCAAGCTGAATCTGTCGACACCTCTCCCTGCTGTGCCGTCACTCCCATCTCAGCACATGTCGGTCTGCCAAAATACCAAACTGTGCGCCCCTCAGGTTGCGCTGGTCCAAAATAGCTCTGCGTGGGGTTTGCCTCACTGCGTTGGGAAAATAGAGCCCTTGGTCTTCCTTTCCTGGGTCGGTCCTCATGTGAGCCAGTTTCGTTGTAGCGCTTGATGGTTTTTGCGACTCCACTTGGGGACACATTCAAAATTTTTGCAATTTTCCGGACTGACTGACCTTCATTTGTTAAAGTAATGATGGCCACTCGTTTTTCTTTAGTTAGCTGATTGGTTCTTGCCATAATATGAATTTTAACAGTTGTCCAATAGGGCTGTCGGCTGTGTACCAACCTGACTTCTGCACAACACAACTGATGGTCCCAACCCCATTGATAAAGCAAGAAATTCCACTAATTAACCCTGACAAGGCACACCTGTGAAGTGAAAACCATTTCAGGTGACTATATCATGAAGCTGACTGAGAGAAGGCCAAGGGTTTGCAGCGCTGTCAACAAAGAAAAGGGTGGCTACTTTGAGGAATATAAAATATAAAACATATTTAGAGTTATTTAACATTTTTTTTTTCCTTTGCTACATAATTTCATATATCTTGCTTCATATATTTGATGTCTTCAGTATGTATCTACAATGTGGAAAGTAGTAAAAATAAAGAAAAAACATTGAATGAGAAGGTGTGTACAAACTTTTGACTGAATGAAGATGAAGATCATCATCAAACAAAGCCCTCCTAAACAACTTTCTACATCACTGCTCAGAGTAGCAAAACCATACTACAATCCTCAAATAGTCCAGGTATTTCATGAACACATTGAGGACACATCCTGGTGCAGAGAAATGTTATCAGTGTAGCCAGATCACATATCCCAGACAACTGCTGCCACACTAAAAGCATCAAGAGATAGCATGAATAAAACTTAAAAAATGCATCTTCTGGGACATAGTCTACACTAATACAATACACTGATATGACCAGTGGTCAAAGTACAGTAGCAAAAATATCTAAGAACCATAGAAATGTGTTCTATTTTCGATATTTGACTATGCAGAATGTTTATCTATAGTTAAGAAATGTTGACTCGAGTCATTTATTCCGTGTCAGGACTGAGTTCTTTAATAAATCTCATATGATTACCTGGTTTTGTATGATGTTGTTTAATGTTGCACCTTGATACCCTGGTCCATCTGGGGGCGTAACATTATTCTCTTTTCATGTAATTCACACTTCAGATAGTATAGTAATATGCTTAAGCCCATTTGAAATGGTAATACTGGAATTTTCAGTTTTTTCCCAATTTGGGGTAAAGTGGAAAACTTTGGTCATAGCAGCTGTAATCCTATAGATGGAAAGGTCACCTTGGACTTAAATTGAAGCTTAGAAATGTGGGAAGTTTTTAATAAACATTTTAGGCAGTGAAACAATAATGAATTGTTTGAAACTGAGCACTTTTGATGGTGAGTTTTCAGGCGGACAGACATTTTTTTTGTCTTTTGGGGTATGTTGAAGGTGATATTTGAGAACTGAAAGGCAGGACACCCCTGGATCTTTTTCTGGTAGTTTCCCCTATGTGTCAGGATACATCATGCAGAATTTGAGGGTTTTCCGACCATTTGGGCAGTTGCAGTACCTTAATATGTACAATTACATAATTTCGCCAGGAGCTTTTCCCAAAAAGGGGTTTTTTTGGCCCCTGAGACCAAACGTCACCGAGTTGGGAGTGGTCGGTATGAACTCGTGATGGCCCAAGGTATAAGATAACAGGAAATCATAGTGAAAAAAACTTAGCAAAAAACATCCTGAGGGGTGGACCTGGCTCCCGGCCTAATCAACTCGCTAATTCAACCCAGGATTTTCCAATCTAGATCTGTGTGCGCTCACATAAAAAGGGCGGTGTTTGCTGCATGTGACCAATCACAGACAAGGAAAAATCCACCCAGCCGCATACTTTACAACGACGGAGCAGACGTCAATAATCCAGGCAAAAAGCAACACAGTTGCAGTAGCCAAAAGACGCAAGGAATGCTGGCAAAAATCGCCGACTGTGTCAATGCATAAATTAGTGCGATTATAATATTACTTCCCCACCATGACGGCACGAGTAGAACTGACTACAGTAACATTTGTGTGTTCAGTAAATTAACGTGTCTCCCACTCAGCCACACACTCCTGCAGAGGAACTGGCCCTCTCTCATAGTGAGGGGCGACCCTTGATGGAGGTCTGCCCTCAGTTTGAGTTTCGTCAGAATCGTCACTTTGATTCAACTGGTTTTGATATTTCATTTTATAAACCATCTGATGCCTCGTGTTTATTCTGCTGGTTAAAATATTACTTCACTGTCACTTAAAGACAGTGAAACATTTGACACCAACTCTCATGTGGACTTTTCAGGGCAGACACCCTAAATACTAAATATGAGCAAACTAATGGAAATTTAAAGGAGACCAGAGGCTGGCATGTATTTTATCAGACTTTTATTTAACCCCCTGAATTAAATTCTCCTCATTTATTTTCAAAAACATTATTTTATAAAAAAATATTACATCAGTCTACAAGATCAATTATTGGTTGGGCAGTGCGGAGTCATAAGTTAAAAAAAAAAAATACAAGAAGAATTGTAAAATGTATTAATTAGAATTTTATAAAAGAAGAAGAAAGGGAAAATGGGCAGGCCATTTTCCAAGAGAGCTGACTGGTCAGCAGGTGGGGCTTTTATACCTGCTGAGCTCTTATCCTGAACTTAACCTGCTCCGGAGCAGGTTAGGTGTTCAGCATATGTTACCACGGCAACGTAGCCCAATAAAAAGTAAGCCACCTTTATGGTACAGAAAAGCCAGGGTTAAGCCTAAAGTTAGCTCGCTAAGCCGAAATCCAGCTTTATGGTACAGGCCTCTGATGCTGTAACTTGTGTGGTGTGGATTGCCATTTTATAGTAAGCCTGCGGTGTTTCAGTTGTACGTTGCAAAAGGTACTGCATGATGCCTAATGTCAAAGTGATGTTGGCCTCCAGGGTGCTTTACTGTGCAGCGTTTGTATTTGTTGTTGTTTGTCTTGTTTTTAGAGTATGGCTCTTGTTTTGTGGTCTGTGCTTTGTGCAAGTCATGTGATGTAGGTGATATAAGGTGATGTTGTATTTATCGCAAAGCATTGGGTGAGGTACTGTGTGGAGTTTATTGTTGTTGTTGTGACATGTTTAGTGGTGCACCAGAAAATACGGCTTCCTCGAAAGCCAGTGTGTAATTCCAACCGATTGAATGTAAATATATATATTTTAGTTTAGTTTAGTTTCAGTTTTTCTATTCATTTTGTGTGTTGACTAGATCTTTTCCAGGGAGCCAGCTGCAACAGCAACAGCAGCACCCGGGCTCTATTAGACATAAATGGAGCGAAACCTTCATTAATGTCATTAGTAACACCTGTGTTTACCTGCTATTTCATGTCCAAATGCTGCTGTGACAAGGGTCTGTTCCACCTCGAGCCTCTCAGCAGCTAACCAGGATAAAGAAGAGAAAACAGCAGTGGTGATAGATGTAGTGTAGAATGTAGTGTCTGCTTCCATCTAGTGGTGATCAGCACACTCGCCTTGAGGTGTAACAGGTGCACATCATGAAGACATCACGCTCATTGGTCAACTTATTATTTCAAACCACAGGCGTCCATTGATTCTTGAGGTTGTCAGGCTGTACATAGAGCTTCATGTCTATGTCTTTTAGTGAGCACATGATGAAGATACACAGCTGGGGGAACATGTTGATAGGAAGATATACTAAATTTATGTACGTTTTGGCATCATTTTCCAGGGCCCAAACAAGGAGTGAATACCAGAAATCAGCCTCCCAGCTTCATACCTATAATATGTTTTCCATCAAGCCAAGGAAAAATTGCAGTTTCTCCAATATAATATAATATACCCCCTCCATAAACAGTCACCCTGATAAACAGATTTATCGCAAAGGAAGATGTTATGGATTTTTAACCCATCCCTTGTTGAGTTTCAAGAGTCTCTCTTCCTTTGAGGTTATGTTCTTCTGCCCGTCCTCTTTAACCTCTTCAGCCTCATCACTCCCACACTTGAGTTCGTCATCACTGCACGGCCGAGCTTTGTTCAAGATTCGACAAACGTCTAAAAGGATGCACAAGACTTGTAGGTGTTTCTATTTGATGTGACGCTGCAGCCACAGAACCAAAAGCATCTTGGCTCAGAATATTTCACTCAGTATAAGTGTGATGTAGCTTCAGTGAAGCTGCATTCAGCAGATATAGAATCGTTTAATATATATATATTTTTTTTTTATTTCAATGAATTTGAGGCTATTTAAGGGTGAATTTAAGTGAAAACCAGAGCTCAAGCAGTTAACTTGGTTTGGTAAGTTTACTGCCAAATGAAGCCAACCATTCATACAAAGGGCCTGTAACTATATGCACTGTAACACACACTGTTTTGATTTTCATTATATAATCATCATTATTTTGAATTTATATATATTTATATATGGACACTGTTTGCCCCCCCACTCCCTGTCATGTCTGGAGGTGGCATCATGCCACCCCCAGACATGACAACATCTCAACGGTTTACTGTTTCCTGTTTGTTCAGAGGAACACTGATGAAGCCCTGATAGGTGAGGCATCTGCCAAATCCACAAGACTGTTTCTTTGCCCTTGAGAGAGCAAGCCGTCTTTTCCTCTGATATGTTTGCATATTCGAGGTAGAGGTAGAGTTCGGGTGAGAGAGTGTGTGGGCTGCCCCAGAAAGTTTCACATGGGTTATTATTGCTAAACACTGTGCCATAATGGTTCAGTGTCAGCTGTTCACAGATGGGCTTATTTGAATCAAGTGCTGGTTTTGACTGAGTCCCCCCTTTGTCTCACTGGATTGTGTTGGCAGGCAGTGTTCCCTGCTGGGAGGCACAGAAAGCTCTGCTCTTTAGAAGTTCATCACAATTTTATCGGAATCGATTGGCATAATGGCAACGATCAAAATGTTGAGACGTGGTATAACAGAAATGAATTCATCTTAAACAGTTGCTTACTTGGGAATAAAAAAAAGAAATGTAGTGGCGTTTAACACCTCTCTGTTTACCTTCCTTTTTATTTGCAGAACAAATTTATGGGCTGGTACAAACCTTTATAATCTAAATTCATAGTGCAGACTACAGCTCTGTAAATACCATCAAACTGATGCAAGCTGTACAGTTGGATCTTTAAGTTAAAATTATCCTTGATTTTGGAAATGATCATTGATTTGTGTTACCATGGGCAGCTTTTTGCCTCATGATGATTACTGACTGAAAGTTAATAACCACTAAGTCCCTGTACAGTATAGTACAGTACAGTAATTTATTTATTTGAAATGTTTAATTAAACCATTATCAAAACCATTGTCTTTTGCCTCTAGAGTGACAACTTGTCACAGTGTAAGTGAGCCACGCTCATTTCTTGTTCTAAGTGTGAAAATGGCTCTGCTGAGTTTGCTCTGTGCAGATGAAGACAGATAGGAGGCCTCTTTGTTGGATCACTTCCTTTTGAAACTTCACACACACAAAAAGAACCAAGTTCACACCTACAGGAAATAACTTTGGTAAAGGAGAGCGCCTGTTCTCAGTTGAGAGTGAAGCTGGTGGTGGTGATGATGATGATGATGATGAAGACGGAGATGGCTGCTGTCTTTGTCAACATGCTCCTTCTGCTCTGCTGCTGCTTCATCACCTCCACAGGTACGAGCAAGGATGGAAAAGAGCCATCTCTCATATTTTTATCAGTTCAGCTTCAGGGATTGCTTTAATTCAATTTGTCACTACATTTTTCAGTTATAGTTTTGAGAAGTCCCACACCACAAAATAAATGAAGTTGATTTTCTTCTTTTTTAATGTTTTAACACAGTTCTTCTTTGTTTTAACTTGGTTTCAGTATTTTTTTTTTTTTTTTTACAGAGTCTAGTGTGAATGATTTTCTCTTTTGTATTTCATAGGAAAGATCAAAAGTCCTTTATACCTGAAAATGCCATCTTTTAGTTTTTATTCAGTTTATTCTGGTGATCTTTTACCTCTGATTGCTCAACCATCAGCTGATTGTTATTTTTAATTTCTGTGGGCTCAATATTTGATGATACCAGCTGTTTTTGGCATGTGGGAACAAGGGTGCAAGCACTATGCAAGCACTTTTAAAGGCTGATATAAAAAAAAATGCCTCAAAAAACTCCAGAGTATTCAGAGTTGTCAGTGTTTCTCCAATAAGTTTTTCTTGTCAGGGTGAAAAAGCCCCAGAAACAGCTCTTAGACCATCAGAAGACAATAGAAGTCTCCACTAATTTACTAACTAACTAATTTCTACTTTTGTGAATCTGATCAAAATGTCTCATTAGAATCAGTTCATGTTAAGGTCTGCCCATAGATGGTCACTGTAGAACTGATCAATTGTACAATCAATATTGTTGGCTAATCAGTGAAACTGCATGATGTGAGAGGTGGACAGCGCTGGCTGGACCACATGCTGTCTTTCTTCATCTCTCTGTCTCCAGACACACACAGATATGTAGGAAACTGGAACAAGACACTGTCGAGAAACTTCAAATGCACTCCAAATTTTCTCTGCTGTAATGTCTTTTTTTATTTTACAAAAGGACTTTTCAAAATGAGATTACAAAGAACCAAAATGCAACAAACCAGATCAGATTTTTGGGGTCAAACATTTGACCCCAGCAACAGAAACCACAGAGTTTGGCTATAATCGTTATTTTATCTCTTACATGTGTGGTGTTTTTCAGTCTGTCATTTGTCTTTTATGGTTTCTGCTGTTCAGCGTCTTGGTCAGGCAAGAATTTGTTCTCTGTGGACTTTCCAGGTTAATTATTGGTGGGTTAAATAAATAAATAAATGAATAAATAAATTAGTGAGCACATAAGTCAGTAAAATACACCCCAAAATAACAGTGAAATACCAACAATTGCAATGACAACATTTCTAAGAGAGCAAATTGATATCTGAATTTAAAATTAACAGAATGAATTTAATAATAAACAATAAAAATAAAGACTTGAAATGAAATACATGAAATTAATTTTAAGACAGATCAAACTGAAGAAGGTATAATGTACACAGTGAGCCATAGTGTCTTTTAGACAGTGTCCACAATTGGAAAACATGCAGTCATTTAATTTTAGACCAATGTGTAGCAAAAAGGCAATAATGTTTGTAATTATGTAGAAATAATTCACTATGGTATGAAGTATTTAAATCAACTTATTTTGCTGGATAACCTGGACAAACTACATTACTCAAATAATGAAGCTGCACTTATCATTGTTATGAATGCCAAAATTATAATCATAAAACCTCACATCATAGCTTTAAAACAAGTGCTACTGTTAAATATTTACGACAATGCACTGAGTAAATACAGTTTAATTAAAGAAAAGCTGTTTTTAAATGTTGCCAGTAAATACTTGTAAATAAATAAATAGGCAAGGTGCTGATGACTGAATTGTCACTGCTGTCATTTCTGTGTCTCTGACAATTTCATGCACAGGAAACAGTGAAGCTTTTCAACTTTCAAAATGCTGACATGAAGGCTTGTGGTAACTATTTTAAGCCTCCAGAGATTCTTCCTGGAACTAAGTTTTGTCACAAAGCTATATTGGCCACAAGTTCAGATGTATTTCAGATGTATTTCATAACTTTTCCGATATTCAGTTTGCAAAAAGTGGCACACACTCTCGCCAAATGATTAATAGCAAAATAATTAAGTCACATTATAAGGCTTTGTAAACTTGGAGCAAATCCTGTCTTTGCAGACTGAATTCCCTACATTTTAGAAATACCTCAAAATTAAATTTAAGTAATATTTTCAAAGTAGTATGGAGTTTTGCACTGAAGTTGATCAGTCATGCAGGAGCACAAGCATCTCATAGGGAGTTTCGTGGATGTAATAATACATTTTCAATACGATAAAACAAGAGTGTTAGCTCATTTTGAGTTAAACTCAGTTGGTAGAGCGCTGTTTTGCCACCAGAGATTCTGGGTTCCATATGTGAGCCAACGTCTCATCAGAAATAGACCTTTTTCATGGCAGCCATTTTGACATAACAAAGCAGAGAAAGAACAGGTCCTACTAGTGACTTTAATAATGGTCCTGTTCCATTTAGGTCTAATTGGACGCTCACATCTTCATTGGATATTAGCTTACCAAGTGAATGACGGGGACTGCCCATTATTCCAAAACCCCCAAAGTCCCATTGGTCCGAAGGCCTGTTAGTCTGACAGTCTGTTATCTCCAAAGCAAACGCCCATCACTCCTGAAAACCCGGTTGTCTGAACAATGTCCGCTCCATAAATTTGGTTCAGTTTAGACAGGGATGCAAATGCTGACATATCTCCAGAGTGTGTATTTTCAGAGCAAAAGGCCTTTGGAGCAGAGGGTGTTTGTTTTCTGGATAACAGGCTGTCACTCATGGGCTTTCGGTCCATTGGGGTTTCAGAATCACGGGCTGTCGGACCAGCAGCGTGGTGCCCTACTGACAACAAAGCTAGACAGCAAACTATTGAGCAGCTATATCAAACATGACTTTACACTTGATATTCTTGATAGCCATAGCTCAGTGAGTAATTATCAGTTCAAATTTTTCATATTTGAAATGCCACAACTGGTCCAATTTGTGTTGGATCCTGAATCCTGATTTACCCGATTTGAGCATACCCAACATCACATGAATGGGGTATCACAGAGCCGGGGTCTTGATATATTTCATGCAGGCTAACTGGAAAGGCTGTGGTACACTTAACAGAGCAGAACCTGAATTAAAGTCACCAGTGTCACCTGTGTTTACCCTGCTTTTTAGTCTCCAAATGGCTGCTGTGAAAAAGGTCTATTTTTTGTTTTCCCTCCATCTTTGGTGTTATACATTGGTCTCCAAACATTAAAAAACTGCATATAAACCAGCAGGATAGAGAAATACATGAAGTTTCTCTGGCAGCCACAGTGGCGCTTCAGATCGTTAGTCAGTGAACTTTCATGTGGATTTCCATGGGGTCTGCTTTTGTAATCCTGGGGTTAGCAGCTCATTCAGGGTTTGATTTCTTGAAGCCAGCAAACACAGATTGCTAATGTGATGCTATATGACATGCTCAGTTTAAAAGTTTGCAAGTTTTGTAAAGATATTAAGAAAAAGATGTTGATTGATGAAGCCTATTCATGGACATCGTTGTTTATGGCAGCTCGATCTACTTCAGGCTTTTACTAGAACCTGATGTTATTGCTCTGTTTTACTGGGAAACACTGGGAACTGTCATGATGTCTACCTAGATGGCTTATTTATCTGTTCTGAAATAGGGCCAGAACTACCAGGAAGCGACAAGAGTCATTTAGTCAAACCATTTCCTGTGTTGTGTCCTGTAGATGTGGTTGGTGACTTGATGAAGGCTGAATGGAGTATACCCATGAACATGCAATCATTTGGAAAATGTTCTTCCAGCACTAGTTGGTGTAAAAAAAATAAATAAATTAAAATTTTAAAAAAAGAGAAAGAAAAAGAAAAAGACAACATCATTGTGTTGTACAGCCTACAATAAGGGTAGATTTCTCTGGGCATTGATTAACAGCTGAAAAAAAAACTTAAATTACTTGATTTTTATGTTTACCCACTGGCCTGTAAACAGGAACCCTGTGACAAGAAAGATTTTTATTGTGTATAAAACGTTGACAAAGATGCATCAAATCTGGCTGAGCAGTCTATTGTGGCCACTCAGCATCCTGTGGTTCTATCAGTGAAAGCGACAACAGGATGTGAAATGTAAAGCAAGTGGCCTTATGTCAGACTAGCTCTGCAAAATTGTTTTTGTGAGGAAGCGGCTCATTGTTTCAATTTTTCATACTTGTGATTCAAGCTCTTACAAATACTGTAAATACGCAGAGTATAAAATGATGGCACAGCGCGAGAACAAAATGCAAGGGGGATCTTTTCACACGTAGCACAAAATATGACTAAAATAGACTTGACAATACAGTATTAATGTGGCTAACCCTAACCCCCAGTGTATCCCAAAGGCTCAACCTAAAATATTAACATACCCTTAAAGTTCTTTTATGTTCCTAACCCCAACGCACTTGGTTTTGTGACTAAACCCAACCCCAACCCTAACTGAAGGCAGACTTGGCAGGCTACCAAGTCGATCAGCTTATTTACCATAAATACACACTTTGTTGAACATCTGTTGGTAGTCAACTGAAAATACCCATCAGACAGTTTGTTCACACATTTCATGGTGATGGTCAGCTGAAACTGATGATGATTATTGGCTGATGCACTGCTGAGAATTGGCAGCGGACTTTCAAAATAAAGTGATTCTGTAAGGTCCCTAGTCCTTTTGTAGTATGCTCATGTAGAGCAGGGTTTCCTCCAGGATTTTTTTAAACTGTGGGGGAGGGCTTCGGCCCGAGTCAGTATGTTAAATTATTATTTGTTTTAAAAATGTAAATTAATTATCAAACAAACCTAACAATTGAACTACCAATGAATGAGCAGTAGTATGCATGAGATAACACAGATTGAAAAATAAGCTGAAGTGATACCGCTTCTTTGACTAGACAAGCTTAGCCAGTGTGCTGCTGTTAGCCAGTGACAATAGAGCAGAGTGGCAACTCTTTGCTTTGTTACCCAATCTATGTCAGTGCGCTGCTGTAGCCTAGAAAGTTTTTTTGCCTTTTGGACTCCTATGGTGCTGGTGCAAATGTTGTAATTTTTTTTTTCTTGGTGGTGCAGGTGAAACGACTGGAGGGGTTGTCCCACCCAGATTTGCCTCCCTCCATGTAATTTTCCCCAGACATACTTTCATATTCCACAAAAAAAAAAAAAAAAAAAAAAAAAAACAGCATTTCATTCAAATTATGTCAAAATCAACGATATTCTGCATTAAAAATAGATTCCATTTTGTTTGGCTAATTCTGTGATTCTGTCTGCGATTCCGTGATCGCGGAAATTATAGGGCCCTACAATGTTAACATTAACATTAGGGTCGTTTTCACAGGCTTTAACAAAAAAATGGATTAAATTTAATCTTGCCTCGGTACCTTTCTCTTGCCCTTTTCTCTCCCTCTGCGAGCGCGCAGCAGTAGAATCAAACAGGCGGGTGATGACTCCGGTGTTCATTTTTCAAAATAAAGTTAATTGCAGTGTTGTGTAACATTTCATGATATTTAAATTATCATTTCAAACTCTGATTATAGTAAATATATGTGGGCAAATATAGGCTATATATATGTGTATATATATCCATTCATACAATATACTTTAAATTGTTTTAATTAATCGTGGCGGTGCGCCACGATTAATTACATGTAGCGGAAACCTTGTAGAGCTTGCAAACTTTGTTCTCTGTAATGGATGCTGTATAAAGTTATTCTGATTACAAAAGATCACCTAGTATATGATGAACTAAAGTCAAATTACTTAAATATACTCAAAGTATTTTCTTTAACTTGTTTCTGTTTTTATTGCTTCTTCTGAAAACAAATCAAATCATTTTAGAACTGAAGTTGACACAGTCATGGTATTCTGTAGTGTGTTTGTATTAAATTAATGTGATATTCATGTGATGATACAGAATAGATCTCATTAGAGGTGTTGCATCCCAAAAAGGACTTAAATTAATTTCTGTTTCTTCTTCTCTGTTCTTCTCTTTCCTCAGTTTCTCAGGAGGATGTCTATGCTGCAGCAGGTGAGGACGTCACATTGCGGCTGAAAAACAAACTGGACCCATCAGAACGCCTGAACTGGAAGCACAACGGAACACAATTTGCCGTGATGAAGTCAGGAAAAGTTGTTATCGGGGAAGACAAAGGCGTAGGGACAGATGGATCTTTGACACTGAGGGACTTGAAGAAAGGCTCTGTGGAAGTTTACAAATCAGAGATTTTCAAGGGAGGTACTCCGCTCCGTGAAAACATCTTCATTGTACGTGTGCTGGGTAGGTAAACATCATGAATACACATCATTTCTGATTAATGACAATGTGACTTTTTCTGTTTTGTGATTTTTAGGACATTTCGCCCGAGGATCTCAGGTCTTCTCTCATGTAATGTGATGTGTGTCATTAGTTATATAGCTGCTGCGTGAACTATTCAATCCACTGTGTTTTCCACAATGTCTTTATTATGTCATGATTATATTAATTTTTCAATGTGTTTATTATGCCCTGTAATCTGATTTATTCTAATCTAATCAGGCAAGGTCCAGAAACCTACACTGGTGGCTACCTGTGAGAAAAACACAGAGACTTTCAAGTGTCAATTTTCTGAGGTGAGAACAATCAAGAAGTTTATTGAAACATGATCAGCCATTGTTTGTGAGTAATTTCATTTTGGAATTTGAAATAATTTGAAATTTGAAAAAGTTTGAAATACTGTAAATGTCATGACAGCGTGCTTCTTAGAAGAAGGGTCATGATACACATTTTGACATCAGTCAGCTGTGAGATGTCTGCATGGAGATGAAAATGAATTCAGTAAGGAAAAGGAAATGGACAAGGTTTACCACAGGGCAACACAACCAACTGTGAAGTTCATTTCACTAGTTTGGGCAGCAAGCTTTTCACATTGCAAAGTCTAAAGCCACTAAGTGGTAACAGCAGGAGTAGTAGTAGTTATATGTTATAAAACTTGTTACAGCTTCATTGGTGTATCATACCATTTTCATAATGTTTTTATGATATATTATGACATTTTCTGAGGGGTTTAAAATTTGTGATGACAATAAAATAATTCCACTGTACTTCCCCACTGTGAAGATATATATGGTTGTATGATTCGAGTGACTTAAGGTTTATCCTTCATTATGATGCTACATATTGCAAAAAATCAGCTGGAATTCTTAAAGGCCTTTGCCGACTCTTTGGACGCCTTACCCATCATGAGTGGAGAGGATTGCCACCAGACTTGTTTGTCTACATTGTGCATGCTGACACTTACATTAGGTGGGGCATGTAATTGTAGGAGAAATGCATTATCCAAAGCATAAAGATGATTTTTTTTTAGTAATCCAGGTGGTAGTGCCTTTTATTCACTGGTCTGTAGATTCGTATCCTCCAGGAAAAAAAAATATCTCAGTCATTCAGCATTAGAGCTGCTAACCTTGTCTCTTTTAGGATAATGCCAGCGATAATGCCAACAACTGGTTAAAGAACTTAATGCTGAAGCTTTAGCATGCACACTGGACAGATGGTTTTCCTGATCCTTTCCTCTCATATTGGCTAAAGTGACCAAACTCCCAAAAAGTCACTGCAGTCCTGCAGCTATGAATTCTGTCAATGTAATCCATCTGTCCTGGGTGTTGTACCTGACAGGCCGAGGATTTGACCATCGGATGGCTGCAGGATGAGGAGCCGCTGAAAGAGACTGGGCCAACTCTGACACGGGACCCAAAAAAACTGAGAGCAGAGAGCAGCTTCAAATGCAAAGTTTCCAACCGCGTCAGCTCTGAAATCAGCCAGCCGGTTAAAAAAACCTGTCCTGAGTCTAGTCAGTATTCATTTGATGTTAAACTCATATGTCTGTTTGTAGATAAATGTATTCTGCATTGGCTTGTTGTTAAAAACAAAACAAACAAAAAAAAAACACACATCTGGTCCAGTTGGTATCATCGATCTTTAATAAGATGGACATAATAATTGACCAATTACATTCAGTGCTAATGAGAACTGAGCGATGCTACACGGTTTGTCACAGTTTAATGTTTAGAAGATTGAGACCTGATTACACACAAGTATCCCTAAAGAAAATGTTATATCAATATTAATATAATTATCTTGGCTCTCAAAGGACTTTTAGTGTCCTATGGTGGTCTAAATGCTATCTCAGAGGTTTTTCAATTATTGCAGGCATACAATAGACAAGGTATTCAATCAAATATGAATTTCAGACTTGGAAGAAGCACAAAATTCACAATAAACTGCTTCTAGAGGCTAACCTGCCAAATGTGCCAAACAAGCAAACCACTGGGGGTTTGGACTGTGGTGAAGTTGACCACCATGAACTTGATTTCCCATTCATAACCTTGCACAGAACAAAATTATTTAGAGGATGTTAGGCGGTGTAGTGAGGATTATAAGGAAGAAGTGCATTGTGAAATTAACAAACCCTTAGCATCACTTTTTGCTTTATGTCACTTTTGTCTCGATTAGATGAGGATGTGGATTGTGAATTGTCATTGGTAAACACTCATATTTGTCAAAGCCTGTTACCGAAAGAACTGTTTAATAATTAAATTAAATTCAGTTAATTTCAATTAATCTCTTATTTTTCCCCTCAAGAGCAACCTGCCCCTGAACTGTTATTTGGCTTTGAGTTCTGGACCATGGTGGGCATCCTGGCTGGTGGAGGAGGTATGTTTGTTTAGCAGATCTCTATTGCTGGAGTGTGTTAGACGGCACCAACACAGCCAGTGTTAGGGGCTGTGTTTTACACTATCCATGCTGCATATACATGTTTACATGTGTAAGCCTTTGTGGCTTAATGTGTGCACAAAGTGCCACGTTGCTGGGTGTCATATGTCTCTACACAGTGCTGAAAGGCCAAGAAAAACTAATCTATAGCAACAGCTTCACCCAGGTGCTGCTGATAAACACAGTGATTGGTGTTAAAAGTATTTCAGACATGTTCAGCTTTTAGTCATCTTTTATAAGGTTGTGTGCCTCTGTCCTCACCAGGTCTTGTTCTGTTGCTGATTATCGTCACCATCGTTTTATGCACCCGGGCCAGACGCCGACGACACAATCGACTGAAGGGTGAGAGAGAGAACTTCATGTATCGTCCTTTACACTTTGTCCTGCGAGGCCCAAAAGGAGTTTGGTATAAAGTATCAGCAGAAAATGAATGAGTGCCCATGTCTGTTGCTTCTGATTTTTCACAAACTTTTGCTTTTCTCTTGCAAATACAGAATAGTTTTAAACTTTGAGGCTTCTTCTGGTAATTATTTAAATGAAAGAACCCAATAAGAGAAACTTCTTCTTTGCTTAAACCATTTATCACTTTGTACATGCAGCCTATGATGGGGATGTTATTGAACAGGCCTCACTTCTGTTTAAAGGGTCACAAGCCAAAACAGCTTAAGTCCCAAAGAAGCGTGGTTGGTAACAGTTGTGAGGCAGCGCAGTTGCTTACAGTAATAACAGAGAAATGAGAGAAACTAGGTCAACAAAACTGATTACCATCATATACTGTGTATGCAAAATACAACTGTGTTAGTGGGAATAACGTCTATTATTCCAGCTTACCTACTCACTCTTTCAGTCTGGAGAATCTGAGGTGTGAAAATGACTGATGTGCGATTTTGAAGACTTCAAACGTTTGGTTGAGAATAGCAGACAGACATAAGAGCAGCAGCATGATGGTGACATCACCCAGTGGCCTCAGTCGTAGTTTGATCACAAAGCAGCACACAGCTGTTTCTGGTGGATATGGTTTAGCTGAGGCAAACCAAACCTTCACAGACCCTTCAGATCTGTTCTGAGATACTTTTAACCACAGTGATATTTGAAGTTGGACAGTAATAATTCAGTATCTAATTGATAAGGCATATGTGGGCTTTACAAGAAGATACATTTTCATCTGACAAATATACTAAAAAGATAAAGGAAAATGCATCCATCATCCATCTATCCGTTCATTCCTACCAATCAGAGGAGGAAGAGCTTCGACTGGGATGGTCTGCTCAACAACAACAACAACAACAGCAGCAACATCAACATCAACATCAACATCATCATCCTCACCACCATCAGCATCAGCCGGCCGGACACACTGGTCCTCGGCAGCACCGGTCCAAAGCGCCCCGTAACCCGGAGCATCCCAGAAGTGCTGACAACCCCTGTCCCAACCCCCGCCACCCCCATCCCCGGCCCAGCCCCAGAATCCCTGACCAGGTAAAAGTTCGGCCCTTTATAGCGGATCTGCAGTTTAAACACAGCAGGTGCCATCATGGAGACTCATCATGGTTGTGTGTAAATAATGTCTAAATATATACTAACCAGGTTATAAAATATATAACTGTTAATGAATACAATTACCAATACTTACCTCTGAGTTTATAATCCCACTGTGATTCACTTGCCCTGCCAGTTTTTTTCCAAAATTTGCCACAATGGTAGCGTGCAGATATGTAGTGCCGACTGGCCAAATGGTGTTGCAGTATTTGTTTAAACCTGTTAAAATGTGTGTTTTTGATAATGCAGTGGCTTTCAAGAGATTTCCAGGGTCATGAAACGAAGTCGACACATAAAAAAGCACCTCGAATGCTGATAGAAAATTCTGACTTTCCAAAACTGTGTTGTTTCCATGAAAATTGTCTTCCTTGCTCATGTATCAGGGTCTAGTTCCCACTACATTTGGACTGACAAAAAAAACACCAACCTATGCAATGACTGTATAAGACAAGTTGAAAAATATATATTAAACTTGAAAAATTCCCAGGTATTCCATGACGTTCCTTGTGTGGAATACACACCTCAAAAACCCTCATATAAATATTCTGGAGATGGTTTGAACCATAGGAACCTTATTAGGAAGGTAACCCCAGACTGTCTACCTGCTGTCCAGGCTGCAGGTTAACAGTACAGCATTTGATTTTTGAGGGTGAGCTGATCTTCATTTTTCACTTCACTTGATTGCAGGGCTCAAGGCCAGCTGAGGTAGATGAGGACCAGCCTCCTCCTCTTCCTCAGCCCAGGAAGAAAGGTCCCAGAACTCAAAGAACGAGATATGACGTCAATCCATGATTTCAGGAGATGGATCCTCTTGTCCTGGTCTCGCCTGCCTTTCTCTGCTCCTTCAGTCTCCTCCTTTACTGATTCCCCTCACTCCTGATCTTCTCCTGTGACAAAACCTCCTACTTCACATCCCGCTCCATCAAGATCAAGTATTTTATGAAAAGTTTTCTTCCAAGAGCCAAGTTCAGTCTGAGACATTTCACTTGTCTGTGCTTTGGGGCTCAAAAACATGGTGTCGTGAAAAGCATTTTCTGTAAAACAACTGTGCTCTTTATTCTGTAACACAGTAAAAGCTGTGCAATCCTGAAATTTTACCTTAAACTATGAATAGTCACACTTAAGCAAATGAGTTTTGATGGCATCCCAAAACCAGAGGACAAACTTTGGGGAACTTCCAGCTTTTATTACCTTGTACAGACTCATAATGTTAATATGATGATGTATTTTTAGCTAAATCTTTCGTATCCATACTCTGATATTTTACTCTAGAGCACATTGTGATAAGTGGGTCTTGTGCAATGTGCATAAATGCTTGTTTGCTAACACTTCAGTCATTAATGTTAGCCTGCAAGTAGCCTAACATTACTGTATTCTGTATGAAGACAGGTGATCACTTAGAAAGCCAATGAGCTGAAATCACAAACTAATGCAACAAATTAATTGATAAACTAACTGTGAATGCATCTAACATATATCATGGCAATTGGCCAGGTTTAGCCATGTCTTATGTGGAAAGTTAACATTTTGGCATGAGGGTGGTGGTAGAGGAAAGGTCATGAGGTCATCAAACTGATAGGGTTCATCCTCTGCGGAGCATGAATGTGTTCATTAAATTTCATGACAATGTGCCCAGTAGATTTAAGGACATGTTGTCATGCAGCATTGATATTGCCATGTGTAACATAAAGTATGTTTTATATTGAACCTGTATTTATTTACATTCAGTAGGAGCTGTAATATTGTAACAAACTCATATTCATGATTTTATTGTCATCATGAAATAGCAAACAACTTAAAGGGCCATACCGCTGTTTTTGCTTGTGTTAGCCTATTCACTACAGTTCCTGTAAACCTTATATTATTACCAACCCCTTTTCAAAATATAATTTACTCTTATATACATAAAAAAAAATTCCCCCTGTCTTCCAGGCAGCCATTTGTTTCCATTCATTTCAGTTTCCTGATGGCAGAGACTTGACATGTGCCTGAGATCAACAATTCATCAGAATGAACATTCTGCCAAGGCTTTTGTTACTGTGCTGCCGCTTGATACTAATCATGAACTGACCAATTTAACACAAAACTGAACTCTGGAGCGTTTTGCCGACGTCCAGTATTGTCCTATTTTTATCCACGCTTCTTATAATGTATAGAAAAACTGTCCACCACACACTGCACTGGAATGCCATCTAGCAACTGGCTGGTAGTTTAAAGCAAAACTGAACTTTGGCATAGTGTGTGTGTTGTGTGGTTCCCTGGGTGTGATGTGAGTCCACATGGTGGTGAAATCTCCTCAGTGGCTGCTCCGTGCTCCCCTGGGCTGATAATCCACAACACTGGATTAGCAAAACAGCTCCCAAAATAACACGTTAAGCGCAAAAATTAATCCAGAAAAGGCAGATTATGCCAGTGCAAAAACCAGCAAGTGCCGGTACCCACATTTTTCATGTAATCATGGTTATTTGTGAAAGTTGTATCAGGTATTTTCTTCCTGACGCAAGACTATTCAGAACTTTTGTGCAGATACTACCTGCCGGATCGACTGTCCAATTCAAATAAGAAAATAATAAGAAAAGAGACTTATAATATCCTCACAAAATGGGTACCAGGGCTTTTTTAACTGCATAATCTGCATTTTTTTTTTATTGGTAAGCAAGACAAACGCATAACAACTACATACAATATTACTGTGGGACAAGAGCTACATTAAACAGAGCCTGGGGCATAAGCGTAAAGGATGATTTGGTGTCGTAAACAACTGTTGAGAAAAGAGAAAAAAATAAAAACCAAAAGAAGAGGGAGGGAAAAAATCTGAAGTAAAACAACCTGTTTTTTCTTTTCTCCTACCTCCTCCCTCCCTCCTCCCCTGCCGTCCCTCCTTACCCTGTGTGTGTTGGTTTGGCAATATGCCTGTGCGCATGGTTTGGGGTATTTTATGATATTTGGGACACGGCTATTGTGGCTGGACTCTGTGGTCATGTACATGGGTTTGGTCTTTGGGTGGGTTTATCGGAAATATTTGAATATAGCACAAGCAAATTGTTTGTTGTGGCACCAGCTCTCTGGCACATAAAGATGTGTAGGAAGTATAGAGTACCTTTCATTAAATTATTGAGATTATTGAGACTGCATATATCTGATGGGGCACATCTTATTCAGTGCATCCTGTGCTGTGTGACATGTATTGTGTGAATGACTGTTGAATTAGTCTAATGTAGAGGTTTATTTTACTAATGTTGTCTAGTATGGGTGGTGTTTGAAGGTTATTATTAAATGTGTTGATTTTTGAGTATGTTATAAGTATTTCCCTTTCCCAGTATCATACTTTTGCATTATCTGTTGGAAGACGGGTGATGTATTCATTTCAAAAATGCGGTGTCAGTGTGTTGTGCCCTTTTTCTTCCATCTGTTGCCTGTCATGGGTGATTTGTTCATGAGGAAATCTGGCTCAGGCTGATGGAGTTGCGGCGATTACGGCGTTTTTAAAGCACCGGTGTTTTTTGATAGTGTTGCTGAGCAAGGGCAGCTCCTCGATTCCTACTTCTTGCCATGTCGCTTGTTCTGTGTCCAGCCACAAATGTCGATAGTGGGTTTTGTGAATCCATTTGGTGATGAAGTGTAGTGATGTTGAAAACAAGGTGCCTCTAGCCCCCTTGAGTTTTTGCTTTTTCTAGTGTTGTCAGTTTTATTCTGGGATTTTTATTTTCCCAATAGTATTTTATTGTGATGGTGAGTTGGACCGGGTCCATTGTGAATAGGTAATTAATTTTTGTTAACATCATTATAATACCACTATGTCAGCCTTACTGACATTGTGGTAAAATAGTTGAATTATTCCAATTGATTGAATAGGCAGAAAGGCTGGAGTAGGTATTGATGACTTTCATATTCTGCTTATATTCGTGGGGTGTCCGAGCTGTCTGCATGATGTTTGTCTCGGTGTAATTAATTTTATCCAAAAAATATCTATTTCTGATGTTTTTTCTTTGTCATTTCCATATAATTTACAGTAGTGTTCTTAAGTTTATGCTTTGTGGGTCCTGGGTAATATTACCTGCTGAATCCTTAATTGTTGATGTGATTGACTTTTCTTTATTGCATTATTTGCACTCTTTTTAAACATTTTTTTTTTTTTTTTTTTTTTTTTTGCTGTGGAAGTGAGTGGAGAGATAGAAATCCAGTGTTGTGGATTAGCAAGGCAGGGGAGCAAGGAGCAGCCAATGAGGAGATTTCACCACCATGTGAGTTTAAACATGCATAAACACGGGTGTGGTCCTTCAGTCATACAGATTATACATTTAGTGACGTATTAACTGTGATGTTACGAAGCACATCATTGATCTTGAAATAGCAAATTCAGAGTTTTGCTGAGATCACAGCCTTTTGTCCCATCGTCCCCCCAAAAATAATATGATTGTGAGAAAACAAGCTTTATTTGGAAGTCAAGAGCAAAGATAAAAATGATAAAATGACTGCACTGACCAACTTTTTACACCCTATATGATATGGGACAACAAGCAATGTAATGGCTTATTTTTTTTAATTTAGATTTAAAGCATAGCCAAATCTGTACATTCATTCTTTTTTTGAGGTTCAATTTAGCTGTAAAATAAACAAAAAAACAAAACATGAGCCACTAATATGCCTGCTTATATAAGAAACGGTACGATGGAGGACCTAACAAGAAGACACAAACTGTAGAAGACTTTTTTGTGTGTGTTTGCTTCTGAGTTTTTTTTTTTGTTCGTTTTTTTTTTTATCTATACATGTAATATGCTTTAAATGTAAATGTGCTTTTTCAAACTGTACTTAAAAACTAATAAACCACGGAGAAATAAAAGGAGGCTACATTACCGCTTTTGTTATCACTAAACAACACCAAATATGTATTTTCGTATGAATGTCATCAACTTCTAGGAAAACAAAAGTGGTTGAGCAGAAGTGGAACATTGTCAGTGTTTCACACTTTGTCATCATCACCTACCGCTGGCGGGGGGTTACAGCCATGGCTGAAGTGAGCATGTTCACTATAGATGTGTGTGTGTGTGTGTGTGTGTGTGTGTGTGTGTGTGTGTGTGTGTGTGTGTGTGTCATATCCTGTGTTAGTGCTCAAAATGTGATTGTGGTTTTGCAAGAATGAAGGCTTTGCATACTGAAACCAGAGCCACCATGTGCAACAATATCTGGTGCATGTATGAGTGTGAAAAAACATTCTCGCTGGAGATAAAAAAAAAAAAAAAAAAAAAAAAAGACATGTTTGTATTTCATAAATCATTAATACATTTGAATTCCATGCCAATTTTATGTATTTATTTCCACTTTGTCTCACTGTGCTGTTATGTTGCACTATTTTACACCGCTGTAGCTGATTTATTTCCATGCTTTTTATTTGTACATTTCTAATGATCACATTGTGCTTAATAACTCTCACACATCAATGCTGCCACTATTATGAGCAATTACTTGAAGATGTTGGTATAATATATTTAATTATTCATTCAGCTTTGGTTGTGCACTAATAAAACATGCAGCACAGTGAGGTGATTTACCAAAAAACTGATGAAAAATACAGAAAGAGGATATGCAAATGACTAATTTGTATTTTCTCTCCTCAGGGATTTTGCATCCCACCTCAAAAGAGCCGAGGAAAAGAGAGAAAACCAACAACAGTGGAAATTATGTTTATGCACACAGTTTCCTAGTATACACAGCTTTTCCCTTTTCGCTCATCCGGGAAGTCATTATTTTCCCAAATCTTGCTGTAACCTCATTCCCGTTCGGGACAGGAACTCTTACAGATGAGATTTAAAAGTATCCAGATTAATTTAAAGCCTTATGTGACATTTTACAAATTGAATTATTGTGGGATAATTATGGTAATGGCTCCCACCAAACAGCACAGATCCACAAAGAGGGGAAACGTAGTCTTTTTAATTGCAGACCTCCACTGTACACAGCCTGTGTTGACACATGATGACCACTAGATGGCGCACAAGATCTATATTTTATACACTAGCCCAGCAAGGGTTTTTTTTTTTTTTTTTTTTTTTTTTTTAAATTTGTGGTCAAATATCGTCTGAAACAAAACTAATTCAACTCTAAATCTGATTTGTAACTCAAATTTAACAATGTAGTTTATAGTTAATCATCTTTAATCACTGTGGGAATCCAGATAGTGTTTTACTTCTTCATGTTAAGTTGCACTGTGGTGTAAAACAAACATTGATTTGAAGTGTTTTTGAAGTTCATAAAATGCCAGTGCAAAACAATGAGTCTCTATATCTACAACTGCATCATGTCAGAGGTTCACTGGTTTTCAAATAAAAAGCCATTAGTCCATTAAAACTGGCAACGATGCCAAAAAAAAAAAAAAAAAAAAAAAAAAAAATCCATGCCACTGATTAATGAATGATAGGGGAATATGGGACACTACGATAAGACTGTTCTAGGGTGTGTGTGTGTGTGTGTGTGTGTGTCAGTATAAATAGAGCTGGTGTGGCAACAGATGCCAGGGTGTTGAGAGCAGATACACACATTTGCTCTGTGCCTCTCTCTTCCCCTCCTTCTCTCTCCTTCTCTCTCTCACACACACACACACTTGAAAATAGCACATTTTAAAGTATAGCACGAAGGTCCAAAGCCGAATACAACCCAGCAACTTTTAACCTTTGACCTCCGAGGTCACAAACCCAAACTTCTCACCTCCAATCGATCCTGCCAGCAGACAGCGAGACAGCCACCGACTCTGAGGTGAACTTTGCCCTGCCCAGCGGGACTGTGTACACAGACACACACACATGCGCACACACAGAGGGGGACATAACCAACGGCTAAAATGAGTCCATCCTGCTAAAATTATAACAAAAACTTTGGGAGAGATGGGATTTGTAACAGAGGTTTTGAGAGCCGACACCAATATTTTTGGATGGAAGCTGCCGGCGTCTTTAAATGTGACCACTTTTATTCCTCCAGAGTAATACTGTCAGGGTGGAGAAGGCCTCTGAAACAGCACTGGGACCATCATGGGACACAGCAAATCTCCCAGGATAATGAAATTGCTCATGGTAAGCTGCTCTTTAAGGCAAGGTGATCCACCACACCGTCTAGTATGGATTTACTGGAATAACTTGTCACAAAACTGGATGAAAAGTTGTAGATCCCTGCGAGGGAAGTGTGTGTTCCAGCAGCAAATAATAACAGAATATAGCAATGAGGAAAAACAGAATATCACTGAGAATTTCACATGCAAAAACAATCAATTTCAAGGTGAAATTAGGTGGAAATGAAAGGCATGACAAAAGCAGCTGCAGAGCACACGGAAGCAAGGACACAGTGAAGGAAAATGTGCCTAATAATGACGTGTGAGTGTGAAATTAAAGCATGCAGACACATGCAATGTGTAACACATGATTGGGAATGGGAATATGAGGGGAAACAAATACGTCATTGAAACATGTGGGATCCCCAAATGGTCAAATAAGAGATGCAAGATTGATTTCTGCAGGAGGGGGTGAGTTATCTCTCTCTCTCTCTCTCTCTCTCTCTCTCTCTCTCTCTCTCTCTCTCTCTCTCTCTCTCTCTCTCTCTCTCTCTCTCTCTCTCTCTCTCTCTCTCGCTATGTCTCTCTATCTCTCTCCCTACCTGGGACCTCCCTGTTTCTCTCCACCCCTCCTCCAAATCCTTAAGTAACTTCCGGCCAATCTATCTTTTACCTCTATCTTTCTGTCCATCTATAGGCTAAATATCTCGGTTCCCGGGTCCATGTTAATCCGGATCGACGGACATGTGAACCATGTGAAAACGCTGCCGTCGCTCTCGGTCTCCAGAATCTGTTCCACTGGACTGAAACGCGGCGTGTGTGCCCGTTGTCCTCTACGGCTCCGCCCGGCGTGCGGTGCAAGGCTGTGGAGTTTTCTCTGGGATTTGTCCGACAGCGGCGGGAGAGGACCGGTCTTACCCCCCAGACAGGACAAAGGAAACGCGGAGAAAAAACAGAAACAAGGCAGAAGAAGTGGCGGAATAAAAGATGAAGATGGATAAATATACACGCACCCTGCTGCTGGGGGTTTTAATGCTCGGTAAGAAGCGTTTCCCTGCTTGGACTGTAGATATCCCCGATATGTGCCGCCGCTCTCACTTGTAAGGAAATGTACGCTTCTCCGTGCAAAAATCTTATAATCCAAAGTTTCCTTGCGTACTGAGAAACGGACACACATCCTAAAGGGTGACTCAAGGTCGCGAATGATACATAATTGCCTGCTGGTTAATTCGGCATAATGCAATAATTGAAGCAGCTCTTAATTGCAATAAAATTTAAACTTTTACAGTTGGCTCACCCCGCGAGTCACCGCCCTCCGCCGTGCATTTTGGTGGGCGAAGATCTGCAGAGATAAACGGCGAGCAAATTGTAAAACTTTGAATTTAACTGAAAAAACGTATTGCCAGGTGTATTTTATGCACGCCGAAACGAAGAGAGGACCCGAGCGATTCGTAAAATGTTTAAAGTTGTATTCTAGGAGGTGTATCCGTGAAACGACAAGATGAAGTGCTTTAAATTGACAGTTTTCAAACGGAGTTTCGTGAGTGTTCTCACAGCGAGAGAGCGGCGCGTACGCAGGCAAGGCTCCGCAGTCAGTGTTTCTCCAAATATTTCTCCTTTCTCTAAACACACTCTCACCAGTCTGCCACTGTGTACAATCTGCTGTATATTTGTTTTTTCCCCCAGCAAAGGGGATTCATTTTGGGGTGGATAACTCACTCACCTAAAAGTTAGCCCTTAACGTAGCCTATACGTGAAGACTTGGACATGGAGAAAATTTCCTCTCTCTCTCTCTCACTCTCACTCTCTCTTTCCTCTCTCTCTCTCCCATTTTCCAAAAGGATTGCATTATCATTTAAAGTCGAGCTACCCAGCCATGCAAGCTACAACTGGCAAAACTCCAATTTCTGTTTTTGTCAGCCATAATTATATTATTGATTGGCCAGAAGGTGCAGATCTCCTCAATATATCTTTCTTGCACTGTGTGTGTGTGTATCTGTGAGTGTGTGTGAGTGTGTGTGTGAGTCAGTATGGAGACTTGGAATAAGACAGACCAGAAGTGGAGGATGAGGAATAAAGTAGATAGAATGTGATAGAATTTTTTTTTTAAAAAAAGTGAGATGGAGGGAGACAGGAAAGAATCTGAAAAAAAGAGAGGAGTGCGGCTCATAAAGTTTGATGTGTTCCCTCCCATCAGTCTCAGTGCCAGCCAAGCCACTTAGTCCCATTAGGACCAATAAGGCAGCAGGAGATGACCAGCTATGACAAGGACCCATTAGCCAGCTTTCCATTGCAGGGCCAAACAGTGCGGGTCATTATTAGTATTATTATTATTATTATTATTATTAGCCTTATTATGATTAGCCTGGTTTCCATAATGGAGCCAAACCCGTGATTACTCATTAGCCTAATTTCCATTACAGGTCTAACCGGGGCTTACTAACACTGGAACAGCAGTGTGTTTGTGAGCATAACACACCCTGGACGTCATGGGGGTTCTCCTATGCGTGTGTGTGTGTGTGAGAGAGAGAGAGAGAGAGAGAGAGAGAGCGAAAGAGGAAGAGAGAGTGAGAGACTGGGCTTAAATTAGTGCAGTGTAAGATGATCAAATGTCGCCAGCTCTCTTGTGGTTTTTGTGGGATGTGTGTGTGTGATTTCTCTAGGTGTGTGTGTGTGTGTGTATTCTAATACTGTAGGGCACGTGGCCATAGGCTATAAACACCAGACATAGTTACTGTACTCGCTGGTGGTGGTTGCTTGTGTTTAACCGTGACGCTTCACCTAATTCATACACACCGCCGGTTTGACCAGTGCTTACAGCTTCAACAGTGCATAAGAAATAAATTATGCAGCGTGCCCATCTGATGTGATGGATAGGATGCAGTTTGATTGATTACATATTCAACTTGGAATTGATCAGCATGCTGGGGCCGACCCTGTGGCGAGGCATTTTGAACACATTCCACAAATCTGGAAACACTTGAATCCTTGTAAGTTTTTGGATTTTGGATTTTGTTTTTTTTAAGGCATAGAAAGACTCAAATATAAGTCTGCTAATCCATCAACATTTTCAATGTAAAAAACACCAGACAGATGACATATCAGCGTCATATTGTAGCTGTTAATGTGCAGGAATGTCATGACCTTTGGATCGAGTCTCATCAGCACAACTCTGTAAAATGTCATTAGTATCTTTTTGGCAATAAGAGCTTATGCAAACCAACCAACCAGTTTCTCTCAGTAGGCTACCTGAGGTAAACCGTATTTTCTCACAGTATGCACCATCTGAAAGCTGAGGTAAACAATATTTTTTTGGAAGCAAACTTGCATCCACCATCTTTCCTTTGGGATGCGAGTGCAGCATAAATCCCATCTCACGTTGCCGGCTGCTGCCAAGTTGTCCCCACTGCCAAAACACAAGGTAAACAGGCATGAATATTAATCACTAAATAATCCAAACAAATATGGATCAGTGTATGTGTTTAGTCTATGTATCAGGGAGCCATAGAACGGCCATCTCTAAATGATAACCAGTGCTGGATCTGATACTGTGAGGCTGCCTCAACCAACTTAAAGATGTTAGTACAAGACAATGCTGAATACTCGATTCTGATTGGTCGATTAAGGCTTTTTTAAATTTCAAACTATGACCCCACCGCTGGACATGCTGTACTCCAACTTAATGTGCCTTGTGATGCTTTTGAGTTGCATTTCGGCATATTGGTTAAGGTTAGGGTCGGGTGAAGTGTGAGGAATGACAGACTCCATATCTCACACCTGCCCCGTGGCTCCAGGTTTGGTGGCACAGGCGGCTTGCAAGGTGAGTTTTCTGAGAGAAAAGGCACTCGCCCACGTCTGTGATTGTCTGCCAGAATCCTGCAGAGCAACGCGCCTCAACACGTCACATGGTTTCACCCATGTGGCGCCCCCTGCTGCCCGGGACTGGGTGGCGGGAGCTGTCAGACTCGGTCCAGCCTTATGGAGTCACCTTGGCAAATTGGGACCCTTTGTCCTGCCAGATAAGCTACATGTCGGTGGTTATTATGGGTTTGTTGGGAAGGTTATGTTGAGAATCTGTTACTTAATTCTGTTGTGACATGGTTAAGGTTAGGGTTTAAGTTGGTTTGAGTTGAATTTAGGAATTATTTAGAGCCTAAAGACCGCCCCGCTGCAGGTTACTTTTTCCTTTAATCAATACAGTCAACTCTTCTTATGAAAAGCAAGCAATAGCCTATCTACAGCAGCTGTTTTTTTTTTTTTTTTTTTTTTTTTTTTTGACCTTACAATTGCCACTTTGGATTCCAGAAACATGCCGAGTTTATTTACATAGTGTCTTTGTAGAAGGGATTGTGGTTTACAAAAAGCAAATCCAGATAAGAACAAGCACGATTAAGGTTGGGCAAGGTTTCGCGGTCGTGGTGTTGAGGTACAAAACCATATCACAGGAAGGTTTGTTAAGCCTGAGCACAATATGGAAACGTTTTTTTTTTTTATTTTCTACAGTCTTGAGGTGAATGCCTTGTTAGCAACTCCAGGAGCTTTTGTTCCAAGAAGGATTACAGGCCAGGAAGTGAGTTGGGAAAGCCAGAAATGTGTTATCATTGAGTCATTTGTCTCCAACAAGCCCAGCCTATCAACCCCCCACGGATATATTGCACTCATTTTGTGTTATGTGGCAGTAATAATCGTACTTTCTGCTTCTGGAAACAGAGGAAAAGGCATTTAGAGTTGAGAGAAAAGGAAGTTGGAGCAGCTTTGACCTTCAGACAGTGGATTTTGTGAGGATTCTTGAGTTGATTGAATCAATTTGTCATATTGGCTCGGGGTTTACCAACAACCCCCCCCAGGCAAAGCATGCACAGCTTCATACTTTCTTGATGTCATATGCTTTGCAACAGTAATATCACCAAATAACACAATTCGTTTTCTTTTATTAAAATCACATTTGCCAATCAGTCCCAGAGGGTTGGTTTTTCTCTTCATTATTAGTGCGGTTGACCGCTTTTACCCCAAGTTTAGGCCCCAAAATACCAGCTAATCGTTTTGTCCATGTTATCTGACATGAATATACAAGAACTGATAGGCCTTCTCCCTGAGGGGTTGGGCATCTGGGCTAATTTATTATTGATGTTATTCTGGATTTTATTTAGAGGGCTTTTGTGTCCCATTTTGGTCTAAATACAGTTTGAGAGGCTTTTTTTCACCCTGACAAGAGGAATATTACTGAAATGTTTACTTTATAGCATAAAAAACCTTCATTATTAAATATCAGCGATCTTGTAGTGATTAGTGATTAACTTCCCGATTCATCCAGCTCCCCTTGGCTGCTAATCCACAATCCTGTATTTCTATTGCTCGATTTACTTCCAAATGTCTCTTCTCTTGTTATTTCGCTGTTGCTGTTTGAATTGGAAAGTAGATCTGGCACGCAGCATCTGCAGGAAACCTCTGTATTGCAGTCTTGCGCCAGGGTGAAACAACCTGATGCTTTCACAAATAACTGGAACGACGCGAAAAACTGGGAACCGGGACTTGTTTTTTTTTTTTTTTTTTTTTTTTAGTCATAGTCATATTTATTAACTCTTCACCACAATTGTGGTATGGAGTACAAACAATACAAAATAAATGATGAACAGTCAGATTGAGTCATCACAGGTCAAAGTAAAAAGAAAAAACAAGCCTGCACTCGATCATTTAAAGAGCGGCAAAACCTTATTCAAGAAAGCACCCAATTTACATATTGTTTGTAAATTATCAGTCTTCAATAAAGCTATACATTTAAACATAGATGGGCGATTTAAAAAATATTTAGGCAAGTACTTATTTCTGGTCTCGGACAAAATTAAATTTTTACATTCAAACAAAACATGATATTCATCTCCCAGGTGGCCGTCATTACACAGGTTACAAAACCTTTCATTCCTTTCCAGACCCTTGTATCTACCTATTATTTTAGGAAGTCTATTATTAGAAGTTCGGAGATTACAGATGGCCTGACTATACTTCTTATTTTCACAGAGTAAATATTTTTCAAACTTAAAAACTTCTTTAAATTCACAGTATAAATCACATGAGGACATGTTCTGTAGTTCATAACGCCATTTCTGCACAAACTGATCCTTTAACCTCTTCCTTTACTGTCATAAACAGCTTTTTTCACATTTGATTATGTGCGTATATTTTATTTTGGAAGCTGTTGCAGAGATAGAAATAGAGAATTGTAGATTAGCTGCACAGTGAAACAGCTGATGAGGATTTTTCACTTAACCCACATGTCCACTCTCCCAAAGCCCGATTTTGCTATAAAGGAGCATTTCAGAGCATTTCAGAGCCGTCACACCCTCAGAGCTCAGGCCGCCGACACAGACTTAAACTTCACCAAACAGAAACCCCAAGAAAAAAAAAAAAAGAAAGTGTTTGATTGACAAGGAAGTCCCGAGTCCCGGTTTTACTGTCTGCTGTGCTCATCCGTGCTTCCCTCAGCTGGAGCCGGGAATGTCAATCGATCTGTGAGCTGCAGGGACTGGAAGAGGACAGGAAGCCACAGCCAAGCCTCGAAATGGAATGAAATATCATCTTATGTGATAAACCCTGGAAAATGAATCACCTGTGTTCATAAATCGCTCTCTTTTTCTCTCACACACACAAACACACACACACACACACACACACACACACACACACACACACACACACACACAGATTCTATCCTCTTGCTTCCTGCTTTGGGGAATTCTTTGAGATCTGCTGGACTTGTGCCTCAACCAATGGCTGTTCTTCCTGCCAAATAAAATACAGGAGGGTGTGTGTGTGTGTGTATGTCTGTGTGTGTGTGTGTGTTGTTGCACAGTATGAAGGTGGCGGCTCATGCACAAACGCAGAGATACACGGAGAAACAGATGCAGAAATAAATGAACTCGACTGTCAGCACAGCAGCCGTGGCATGCCTGCCGTTCACACACGTTACTACAAGCCCCGTGTCTGTGTGTGTGTGTGTCTGTGTGTGTGTGTGTGTGATGTGTGTCGTCCCTCTCAGCTTGTCTAAACAGGCCCAAAAGAGAAGCTGTCACTTAGTTCTGTAACCTATCCCCACTGGGCTTATTTGGTGTCGTTAAAGGGGCACGCTGCAGTTTTCTCCGGTTTAGCAGCAACACATTGAAACCTGAATTTTGACGACTTCACCGTGCAGAAACCCTGGAGCCAGTCTTAATGTTTTTTTTTTTTTTTTTTTTTTTTTCTTTCACCATGCATTCACACTGACGGCAATTATCGTTCTATTCTGAGCGACTGTGGGCGGGGTCGGCGCCTCTGGCTGCATCACCGAAGTGGCCGACTTCACTTTTATTTTCGCAGGACTAACTTTCAAAATAATAATGATGAGGTCAAATTGTCAAAATAGCTGCATGTGAAATGATTCCATATTTCGTTTATGATGTATTTTTCTCACATTTCACCTTTACGAAAGCATGCAGCTGCTGCAATTTGGATACTGCACTTGGCCATGGTGTGATTTTAATAAAAAAAATTGATTAACTGTTCAGCCCTAATAGGAGCGTAGCACTATCTCATAATAAAATAAAGGTCCTTGTTACTCATTACTGCCAGTTGACATAACATGTCAGGTAGATTTTGAGCTTGGCCAGCCAGGCACCTATCATCATACTAGCGGGGGAAAAAAAAAAAAGGAGCTTTAATCCTGCCATTTCAGTTAATTAACACCCAGTATGCTAGCTACTCTAGCAATCATTATTTTTGTGGCTTGCTGCTAATTGGAAAGTACACACATCATCTGTTCCCCAGCAAAAGCAAATATGTGAACGCTTCTGTTGGGAAGCTGGTGCGCCACGGAGCCGAGTGGCACCTCTTACCTTTTGAGACGTCGACGAAACGACTCGGTGAACCTTCAAAAACAACTCGAGGGTGGCATCTGCACGGCTGTATGGATTACTGGGAACAAAACATGCTTCTCCTGTGCCTCAAATGCCTCTGACTGGTCTTTTCCTCCCTATGTGTGATGTTTATCAGTTGCAGGAAGTTAAAATGAGACTATATGAGTTTAATAGTATTGATTGGTTCTGCGCTGTTGCCGATTAGGAATTCTGTTTCTTCGTTTTTGACCAAGCCAGTCCATTAGGGCTGGGGCCAAAAGGCAAACAGGCTCGGGTCAAAGGGTAAATATGGGGTGCAAGCCGGCGTTCATCTCTGTGTGGAAAAAGGCTTTGATTTCTCTCTCTCTCTCTCTCTCTCTCTCTCTCTCTGTCGCTTCACCCCCTCCCATCTGTCTCTCACTATCTTTACTTTCCTCCACAAAATGTGCTGCTAACACTCCCAGCAACATACCGACCACTGGTAACCATGGCTGTCGCGTACAAATTCTCCTTTTCTGGCCCTCTGTTTTCTCAGTTTCAGTTTCAGTTTCAGTGGCTGCTTCATTGGCATGGTGGATCCATACATTGCCCGAGCAGAAAGTGGCAAAATGAATAGTATTCACCACAGGGGGAAAAAATCAAACAAGGACTGACTTGCTATCATGTCTTATATTTCTATTATCTCTAATGCAATCAACACATTTTACCACTAAAACTGCAGACTGACTGGTTTCATCATCGCAGCAGGGGAGGTTTTGAGTCGTGGGAAGATCGCTGAACTCCCTCATAAAGTGTGTTACGACTTATTTTATCAGTAAACGGGCCTCATTTCTCCACGTCTCCCCTGTGTTTCTCCAGGCGTGTGCTCAGCCAGGGTGGTGAAGGTGTCTCCAGGTCCGCTGATTCGGGTGCAGGGGCAGCCGGTCTCCATCCGATGTGACGTCGCCGAGTACAGCGGCCCTCGGGAGCAGGTAACAGACCAGGGGCGGCGTGTGCCTTGGGGCGAAAGCGGGAAAGAGAGGGAAATTGTTGACTGTTTGTCCTGATTTCAATGAGGATTATTGATCACTTTGCAAGACAATCAAGCAAAATTTTATTGAGCAGTGTGTCCTGTCATTTGTACAGGTTGAAATCTATGCACTACTATTATCTTCTCCCACAGGCCTCGCATGTGTGGCTTGTTTGCAGTGGAAAAACAAAAACTGAATTCTGAGTGTATTGTGATTTTTTTTTTTTTTTTTTTTACAAGTTATCTTTTTCAATCTTTAGATTACATGCATGCTGTTATTTTTGGGTTGCTGAAAGAAAGCAGGGGATTAGCAGGGTGTTAAATGGCTGGCTTACTAGGTCATGCAATTTCCAGCCGCGAGACTCTCAAAGAAAAGAATGGAAAATGCTCTCTTTTTCAAACCTGAGTGCTCCTGTGTGCAGAGGAAAGGTTTCAGACAAAAGTCCAACTGCTCTTTATTCTGGCTTTGCAGCACCTCAGATGAAATTTATGTGACATATTAATTAGATGATTGTGAGAGTCAATTTGTTTTTCAGTAATGTAGCTGCCTTGACATCCATTGTAAGGGCAAACTGATAGATGACAATTAATCTGTTGATGATCAGTGGTGAGGTTGGTGTTTTTCAACCCAGGCTGCATTAAAATGGTGATTCTATCGTTCATAATTGTACGTAACACAACCTACCGCCAGCTTTCGTGACAATCAGCTTCTTGTTACTCTTCGTTAGACTCCATCAGAATACTCGTTCTTGAAAACTTTATTTTTGCGTTGACTGTAGAGAAGTTTTGAACAACTAATGTTCATTACTATACCTGGAACTGCTTTTTTCCAATGGCTGCAGTACATCCATGGCAGTGCATTACAATAAATGTTAAATTAAACCTCTTACAACTTTAAAGACACGTTACACTCCCTCAAGGTAGCAGGTCAGGTCGTGCTTGTAGTGCCAAATATGGCCCCATCCTTGAAACCTAAACAAACCCCACATGTAACCTTTTACCTCACCCTAAGCTGAAACCTGACTTTAGTTGTAAGAATAAACCCAAAACTAAAACCGAAACTATCCCTTGTGGAAGTGAGGATTGTCAGAAATGTCAGAAAGTGCACAACTCATTGGTTTTATGGTTTTATGGTTACGTCGTTTAACAAATGTCCCACCTGCAAACCAAAGTAGGCACCACTGGACATCACTAATAATGTGATGTCCAGCACCTTCTTAAAAGTAATTAGAACAGCAGTCTAGAAACTGTTGACTGTAAAGTGAAGTAATTTGATTCCCTGTTGATAACTTCCACATAAAAAGCACTTGAAAAATATTTTGGAAAAGCTTTTTTTGTCCGGCGGATGTTGGAAGTTCTGCTTTGTCTTTAGCTGATGTGGCTTCCCAACTTCACCTTTCTGTATGGTTTCTTCATTCAATCTGCGACTGCAAACACAAACTCGCACCTACAAATCCTCATATCTCGTGTAAAGAATGGCGGGAGTCGGCTCATTTCACCTGAACACACAGCTGGTGTTTTAGGCTTTGTCGAGGAGGAGGTGGTGGCGGTCCGAGACAGACGACTCCCCCATCGGGAGCGATAGAGGAACAGAGTATTATTAGATATTTGTGGGATGCTCTTATCTGGATGCTGGGACTGCGGGCTCAACTTAGATTTGCAGAACTTTAAAAGGAACCAATAATAGAGCAGGCAGGATGGAGTAACAGTGGCCAGATGGAGCAAAATAAAAAAATATTCCTGTGTCCCTAGAATTGTCTTGTATCATCAATAATGGATAAAGTGCCTGGTACAGACAGTGGATCGGGAGTGTCTTGAAACTCCGATGGGTGGGGAGTTTTTGTTCCAAAACAGCGGATGGGCTGGAAAGTGAGTTTTGCAAGCCAGAAATCTGAGCATCTGGCCAAGTCATCGCTGAGTTGTTGGTGTTTATTGCACATAATGTATGCTGGGTGGATACTTGGAGTTTTCTGGGTAATTTTCTTGATAAGTAGAGGTTTAAAAAAAAAAAAAAAACAAAGTGCACAAGCATTCCTGACTTTGTGCTCTCTTTTACACTTTACCGCCAACTTCCCATCTGGCGTGAACCCGCCGTGTCCTGCAGGACTTTGAGTGGGTGATGAAAAAGGAGGACGGCGCGGCGATACAGGTCATCTCCACCTTCGACAGCCGCTTCTCGCACGCGTCGCTAAGCAGCCGCGTGGCCGCCGGCGACATCTCGGTGGCGCGGCTCGGCGACAGCGTGGTGGACCTGAGGATAGAGGAGGTGAGGGCGACGGACAACGGCGTGTACACCTGCAAAACGCCGAGCACCGACTTCGTCATCAGCGGCAACTACGAGGCCGAGGTCCAGCTCATTGGTAAGAGAGAGGTGTGTGTGTGTTTGTGTGTGTGTGTGTGTGACTATTTGATATAAAAATGCAATCAGCTTCAGCATGTGTAGTCTTAAATGATGCTGTTTCTTTGTCATTTTGATTAAGGACCTTAACCTGAACTAATTTTAATGAGTCATTTTGATCAGAATCCACTCAAAGTTTGCATAAATCTGTGTTATAATCATGATAATACTATTATCTAGAATTTCAGTGAGGATTCTAGTGTCTCATGTTGGTCTAAATGCTGTTGCAGTGGCCTCTCCACCCTGGCAACAATACAATTCAGGGGAAAACACTGAATACTGTTTCTTTTCTTTTTTTTTTTCTTGGCAAGAAAATAGTGCGTATCAGCACAGAAGACTGGCTGTCATCAGCTTGAAGCCAAACTATATCGGTTGTACCCTCGAAACCACACTGGTACTATTTTCTCTCCAGCTGGCTGTCAGCAGAGCAGCTCCAGACGTTAGGTTACAGTCTCGGGTGTAAACGCTCGCACACAGACTGAACTGTCGAAAAGAACGGGCCTGACACATTTATGTTGCCGCACATAACCCGGCCGGCGAGTCAGACGCTCAGCTTACTTCCACAGCCGTGCAGTCGTATAAAATTTACGTTGGACACTTTAAATTCAAGTAAAAACACTCGAATTTTAAATGTGATCAGTGGATGATTTTTTTTTTTTCTCTTTTTAAATGGTGTAGCTAATGGTGCATGTATTTTTATGAGGCCTAATATAATTTAACATAGTATATAGGCTAATGCATGAGGCTTCTGGCCAAGGCTACTGTGTGTGTGTGTGAGTGTGTGTGTGTGTGTGTCTGAAGCTTGCTGGCCATGGTCAGTGCGGTCCGTTGAACAGCCATCCCCATAACTTACTAACGCTCGACTGACCACGTATATCCGTATATCCTCCCACACACACACACACACACACACACACACCCTTTAGTTTTAGACAATTACTGGCTTATTATGTGTCTCACATGCACACCTCAACACACACACACACACTTGCGCACACACACACATGGTGGGGAGCAGATGTCAGGTGGGAGTACTTGGCTTATGTCAAATTAGGGCCAGAGAGAGAGAGATGGAGAGTGTGAGAGAGAGACGGAGAGGCAAAAATATAAATACCATCATATTGTATAGTGAAGCATTCTCCAATCACCCCTGAGACAGAAAATGTTAAACGAGATGGTTTCTAGTACTTGGCAGTTTCTAATAAGTGGAACCATTTCCAGCTAGCCGGCTTCCCGACTTAAAGGACACATTTGGCCGTGTGTTTGTTTCCCCGACTCTTTTTCACAACCGGGAGATTGGTATCCTTTCTTTAAATGTCTTTAAAAAAAACACGTTTAAAAGATTATTAAAGGAAAATAATATAGAAATATCCCCTCCATGCTATTAACAGATCAAAAAAGTGGCACGCTAAAAAAAATTTCACTTGTAATTGTTATTTTTCCACAATTTTTTGCACTCTTTCACGCCGAGGGACTACAGCCGCTCATTTCAAATGGTAAAATCCATATGCCGGTGTTAGCACACCTCATTGAAACCAATGGGCTCCCATGCTAACTGCAGGCAAACAGCATAGCTCAATGCTAACGAGCTAGCCTGCAGCTAACAGCACTCGGCGGTTCAATACAAAATGCTACTTAACGCTAACAAGGTGATTACCAAGGAAAAATACCGAAACTTTCCCCTCTCTAATATGACAGGTGGCTGTTGGGGAAAAAAAATGACATGGTAATGTAAAATGCCAAGGTGTGCTGTAAAGACTGTTAACACACATGCAAACTGCTGAAATTGATAGTCCGAATGCTGTAATTCGGCATTTAAAACCCACTAGTACTACTCGACTTGAAGTTGTGTTTATGAGGCCTCATTGTTTCTATTTCTGGAATTATTGTTGAAATAGGATTAATACACATATTTATACATAATGCACACACTTTTTTACAACAAGGATTAATGCACAAGGAGGATTAATGCACATATTTCTACATTTTCTACACAAATTATTTCTTATTTCTTTTTCTTTTTTTTTATTTCTCATAATTTCACTTATGCTTATAATATATCCCTCTCTTGAGAAACTGAACAAACTCTGCTGACACAGTTTCCCCTCAGGGATCAATAAAGTATTTCTGATTCTGATTGTGATTGGATGATAATTATAAGCAGAGTTTGTGTCCAACTTTATGGCGCAACTGTATAATTTTTTTTTTTTTTGGCAGGATTTTGCCTCTTTGACTTCATCAGTGGAAGCACAGAACGAGTTGAACGGCAAACAAAAGAGGATGACTGCTAAGTTGCTTTATTATAAGGCCTGCAGTGATTTTTTTTTGGACGAGATTTTAGTGTTATGCTGTCACAGAATGTTTAAACAAAGAGGTTTTTGATAGGTACATAGATTAGTAATGTGGATATGTTGACCCGGCAGGTATAGAAGCAAGTAACAGAAAAGCTCCAGCAGTCACATTTGGAAAGTTGCATTTCTTCTCCGTAATGCACCTTTTTTAAAACCAGAAAAAGCAACACTTAAACCACAATAACAGAAAATCCAAAATCCCAGACGATATCTCATCTCATGAGTCGGCCAGCCCTGATTCTCGTGTAAATAAAGGCGAGTTTCGCCGCTCGCTGATTCACGCATTAGTCAGTCGTGATTCAAGCCATGAGCAATGAGTGAAAGCTTTTTCCTCTTTGTAACTCTTGCGCTTCCCTGGAAAGAAAAAAAAAAAATGACTGCATTTCTAGCTTTCATGAGCGGACAGCCACGAGAAAAGAGCGCCACCTGCAGAACCTGGTCGGTGGTGGAACGTGAGGAATGTTTAACAACGGCGAAATTGTCGTCCGCGTTGAAGACGACGGCGCTTGTTTGGAAACGTCACGCCAGAGGAACTTAAGAATTAATTTTTACTCGTGAACCCTGGAAAATTATGGGATGGAGAAGTCACAGAGTAGGGATTATCTGACAGTGAATTAGTTCGCTCCATAATGCACCATCATGTTCGGTTGCTCTCTGCTTCCCAGCATGGCTCCCCAGACACCTTGTTAAATTTAGACCTGAATTAACTAGGCAGCGCTGTGTGTGTGTGTGTGTGTGTGTGTGTGTGTGTGTGTGTGTGTGTGTGTGTGTGAGTGTGTATAAGTGAAGCATGTGTGTTAGACTGACTAGCGCATTTAGCAGTGTATGAAGAATGTTTCTGAGTTTGTGTATGTTTGTGTGTACAGAGAGAGAGAAAGTGTGTGTGTGTGTTGTTCATTTAATGGAGAAATGAGTTAGATTCGCTGCTGCGGGGTCTATACCAGTCGAGACTTGTGCACCGTGTTCATCACCAGTCACACACACACACACACACACACACGCAGTGCCTCCGTTGCCTTGCCGAGGCTGTTTGGTTATGTAAGAAACGAGTGAAGTTGAGGTCGCTGAGGGTTTGAAAACTCCTCTCAGGCTAATCCTAATTGATAGAGCAAAATGCAGATCATTTGTTCTGCCTTGTTATCCGCCATCAGCGCTCACATCACCGCAGCACAACATCAGCACCGCATAGTATCACCGCTCCCACAGTGCTGGATCGCCGTGCCGATGTCCAGTATTGTCCTATTTTTATCCGCGCTTTATGCTCGTCCCTCCTTCTAATGTAAAGCCCACCGTTTGAAACGATTCTGAAGGCTTCTTGGCAGCCCGCAAAGCCTGGAGTGTCATCTAGCAACTGGCTGGAGGTTTAAAGCCAAACTGGACTTTGGTGTGGCGTGTGTGTGTGTGTGTGTTGTCTGGTGAAATCTCCTCATTAGCTGCTCGGTGCTCCCCTGGGCTGCTAATCCACAACACTGGATTTCTATCACTTCCATACTGTAAAAAAAACAGACATGAAGACAGTGGATTATGCCGATATAACAAACGATAAATCCCGGTTCCCATTTTTTGAGGAAATTAAACGTCTCTTTGCTTGTTACTTTCCTATTTGCATTGGAAAAGTAGATCCGGCAGATAGCGTCTGCCACATTGTAACCTTCCACCAGGAGGAAACAGCACTTTAACAAATAATTGTAATTACATGAAAACAAATGGGTACCAGGACTTGTTGTTGCTCCTGTTGGCATAATCCGATTTTATTGTGTTAATTCGTGTGTTTAACGTGTTATTTTGGGTGAGTAGAGATGCAAATCCAGTGTTGTGGATTAGCGGCTCAGGGGAGCACAGAGCAGCTAATGAGGAGATTTCACCTCCATGTGGACTCACAACACACTCAGGGAGCTACACACTCGACCAAAGTTCAACTTTGCCTTCAGTAATAAAATGTTCAGTTGACGTTTTTGAGAATAGTATCCCATCTTTGGCCCCAAATGGAACGATAAATGATGTCACTGTAACACAACACATACGATATCGAGGAATTTGAATGTTAAAGTTGCTTTGTGTTGCGTTTCTTGTTGCTCAAACAGAACGGTGTTGTGTTTAAATCTTGCAAAGTAAAAACGGGCCATAAAGTCCAGTGATGCATGAAAATAAAAACGCTCTCCAGAGGCGGAAAATCTCCTCAGCAAATGGCGTTGTTTACATACACGACTTGTTTTGAAATGAATATGGTTTATTCAAGGGGAAAGCAATGCGGATAACATCGTTTAATCGCAATATTAAGTATTTGCCATAGACTGCGGTTCGTCAAATATGCATTCCAACAGTGTTTTGTGGTAATACCTGTCAGATGACTTGATGATTCAAAGCACCGAGCTGGAGGTGTCTGTGCTCCTGGCGTGTTTTGTTTCACCCATAAAACTAAGCACACTTTGTCTTCCTGTAAAACACGACCGCAAATGTGCCAAACATTTTCATAACCACAAATTTAAAACCCAGCAAATTCTTGCAGAAATTGATGACCATTCATGCTCTGAGGGCCGTCGGCACTTCCCAGTTTGTGGTGCCAGAATTCAGGAAGTTGGATAAATCAAGTAGAAGTCAAGTAGAATTTACCGTGTGAAAGCTGAGTGAGCATTTTGTCTCAAGAAGCTCAAAGTTGATCTTTCCTATTGGACATGAAAGCGGCATAAATGTAATTTCCTCATTCCTTATTCCGTCTGTCACCTCCCACCTCTTGCACTCATCTGCTCACCAGTTGTTTAAAACCTCCTTCCTGAAAGATTTGGTCAAGAATAGAGAAACGTTGCAGATTATTTACAGGCATGGAAGTAAAACACATGACTTCTGCCAAGCCAGTCCCAAAATAACACCTTGAGCATCCAAACCAATGCTAACAAAGCAGATTATTCCAATATAAAGACACAAAAAAACATTTAATTTATTTGAAAAATGGGTACCACGATTTGTTGTTTTTTTTATACTGCCATAATATGCTTTGTTTGCATTCATTTATGAGCTAAAAGTGATATTTTGGGGGTTTTTTTGCTATGAAAGTGAACAAAAGAGACTAAAATTTCCATTTTGCTCTCATATAAATACTCCCAGTGTTGTATTTTTGCAGTGGATGTTGTCTTTCTCCGCTTTAAAACTCCTCATCATGTCGCCTTGTCATTGTTTCTCAAAGACAAACATTAACACGCATTTGACTCGAGTTACTGATTTTCCTTCCCAAACTGCAACACAAACTCATTTTCACGCACACCGCCGACTTCGTGACCACGAGGTCCCGATTATGAAACATGCAAATGATCTGAAAGGGATCGGTCATGACGGTGAGCCTGAAGACACTCGTATAAAAAAAAAAACCGCCCGTAACGCCGCGCCGACCCTGCCGCTCGGTTTTATGATTAACTTCCACCTCAGACGAGCGGCTTATCAGAGCATTAAAATGTCCCGGCCTCTAATTTCTGTTTGTGGAAGGTAGTTTGCATTGGAGAGGGAAGTAAAGCTCCCGACAGGACGTTCAGCGGTTCCTTAATTGCGTCACGTGTTGTAACAGAATCAGAAACACACACACACACACACACACAAAAAAAAAAAAACTGGTCAAGCTGCTCGGATAAGAACGGTTTAACTGTTTAATCTCACATTTAGAGAGGAAAAATAGTTCCAGGAAGCTGAGATTAAATCAACCAGGATCCATTTTAATATTCCTAACTAAACATGTACAGGAGTGAGAGTTACTGGAAGTGTGTGTGTGTGTGTGTGTGAGAGAGAGAGAGAGAGAGAGAGAGAAAAAAAAAACTGCGTCACCTGTGTGGGAAAGTCATAAGCCTCTCCTTTGGGTGTGTTTTATGCACACACACACACACACACACACACACACACACACTGACTCACCACTCTTCACCTTACCCTGTTTTGTTTTTATGTATCTCCTTGACTTTGACAGGAACACACACACACACACTCCTTCCTTTCTTTATTTCTTTCTTTATTTCTTAAAAAAAAAAAACCAGAAAATCAGTCGTGTCTTTCAGATGAATGTCATATCACACCAGCGCAATAATTCATTAAGCCTCAAACAAGCGAGCCGTGCTTGACAGGTGGTAGTTATCACTGCGCTCTCATCAGTCCTCTTGCTCACACACACACACACATATACACACACACACACACACACACACGCACACAGTAAAATGTGTGAGCTGCTTGTTTAACAGTTTAGGGAAAGTGGTAGATCTTGTTTTTTTGGCAGACGTTCATACACACTCGCAAACACACCCACCCTCCCACCTGAGACACACACACACACACACACACACACACAAAACAACAATAACAATATCTGCAGCCCTCACAGGCACAATCAGCATTTCCATCAAAGCAGCGAGAGCCTCCTCTCTCTCTCTCTCTCTCTGTCGACGCACACACACTCCGCTCTCCCAAAAAACACTCAGGAATGTAACCAGATCTTTCCGTGTTCTCCGGGTTCTCGGCGCGGCTCCGGCTTTGCGGTGGTATTCTTACACAACAGGCCGCGGACTGTGGCACTGCGGGTTTGTTTGGCTGCCAGGGTAGAACAAGTTTCCATTGTTAGCCTGGCTGCAGTGCAAGCTACTTGGCCAAGGAAACGCAAGTTGGTGGAGTGTTTTTGTAGCCGAATGAAGCCATCAGGCCGAGGGCTTTCACTCAGTGCCGCAGGACCACGAGCTATCTATAGCATCATGATCGTTTGGATTTAATTTGATTTTCTGTATGTGCACATGTAACACTACAATGATGTGCTAGGGTCACTGTAGGGAGACAAAAATACAGAGCCAGGCGGGGGGGAGGAGGTTAATTTCAGAGATTTATGAGATTTAAGCTGTAAATATACAAGAAAAATGCATGAAAAAACCTCTGATTATCTCTGAGATTAAAATGGTAAACTTCTGAGAAAAAACTCACAACTTAATGAGAAAAGAACTCAAAAATTCTGAGATTACACAGTCACAAATTTGCAAGAAAAAACTCAGAAATACTGAGATTAAAGCCGTAAATTTATGAAGAAATCATAAAAACAAGGAAAAAAACCCCTGAAAAATAGTTTTTCGTTTACTATCAGATTTAGTAAGAAGTGGCTCCTTTATAAGTATAAGAGTATAAGAACAAGTGTTTTTCAGAGTTTTTCTCTCATAAATTTACACTTAATAATCTCAGAATTTTATCAATCTCATACATTTTTTTTTTTTGGAATATTACCAAGACGTGTATTTCAAATCCACACGACACACTGTGTGTGTTAGACGGCTTCAGAGTTGCTGTAAGGTTCATTTTTTTCACTTTGATGGAGCCAGGCTAACGACTCCCATAGACATCAGGTCTTTATGCTAAGCTAACCTGAAATGCTACTCTGGTATCAGTCTGAGGAAGTCAGAAAATGGGTATTTTGGCTAAAATGTTTAAGTATTCCTTTAAAAAAACAACATATCTGTGTGCACACGGCCGTATTTGTCGTGTGGGTAAATGCATCCCCATGAAGGTGCTGGATGTTGTGGACAGGTGAGGCCCTGTGGCTCCGTCCCGCTGCGGATCAGGAACAAGCTGTCCGACACCGAGCGTCAGGAGACACGCCTCGCAGGAAAAAAAAAAAATGTCCGACTGCAGCGTTAAGCCGTTTAGCGAGACTCTCAGCAAGAAAGTGGATAATTCAGACATCAGAGCTCCGGTTCTGCAGCTGCTGAACTCAACTCAGGGCCCCGTTCAAGGACGGAGAGACAGAATGATCCAGCTTAGAGCTCGAGACTTGTCACCCTTTCTGTATTTTTATTATTCTCTCTCTCTCTCTCTCTCTTTCTCCTCATTGTTGTTTAATAGGATTATCAAACCTTCAACGTCCTGTGTGTTTTTTGTGTACCTCTTTCTTTCCTTTGCATTTCTGTTTTGCCCGAAATGCATCAAATCCATAAAGACGATTCAGTAAAAATGTCTTTCCAGCTGTAGTCGTGTCGTTGGTAAAGTCGTGTAAAACAGTCGAATGCCTCCATGGGTGTAGTTTTTAATGTGTGTGTGTGTGTGTGTGTTGAGCAGAGCTTTTGTCTTCGCTGTCGTCTCGTGTCTCCCGATGAAAAGCAGATGGAAGATAAAGAGACGAGAAAAAAACGAGTTGGCATTTGATGAAGTGGCTAGCAGCATCTTCACATCTCTCTCTCTCTCTCTCTCTCTCTCTCTCTCTCTCTTTCTCTGACATTTGGATTCAATGATATTCATCATGAGTCAGGCATCATAAATAGCTTAATAGACTGGGTTCTCACATAAATTTTGAATATATGACTTATGAAAGTAGGATGATTTTTTTTTTTGTGGGTGTGTATAAATGAGTTTTTGACAGAAATGCATTTACTTTCGACTGAGTAAACGGCCACTTGCATTTTTATTCCTGTTGTGTTTTACCTCCTCTAGCACAAATAAACATTTATTCTTACAATTCTTACTGTTTTTTTTTTTTTTTTCCTTGTAGTAATTCCCGACACCCTCAGAGTTTCCCCGCAGACGGCGACGCCCGTCATCCCGGAGGGAAGTGACATCGCGCTGTCCTGCAACGTCACCCGGCAGCTCACCCATCCCACCTACCTGTCCGTCACCTGGGCGCTGAGGAAAGGAGCCTCGCCGGCGGAGGACATCTTGACGTTCGGCCCTCAGGGGGGCGTGGTCAGCGGGCCCAGGTTCGCCCAGCGATACGCCGACGGAGGGGTGCGACTGGTCCCCGGGGAGAACGGAGTGTTTGGATTGGTGGTTTCCAGGGCGACGGCGGCCGACGCGGGCGTTTATATTTGCATCGGAAGGGAATGGACGCATGAAGACGGAGGGAAATGGAAGAATATCGTGGAGAAGAGAGGAGAGATGGGAGAGGTTGCTGTCACTCCTACAGGTGAGGCTGTTTTCTAATTCGACTGCAGTACCGGGACCGCCCACTGTGGCGCTATACCGAGCTGCTATTATAATAAGCTCCTACTCCTCATGCACATTTCATGTTACAGTGTGAGGCAGTGAGCTGCACAGCTGGAGGACATACGAGACTGAGATCAGGCTGTACTTTATAGGAGAATTATTAACATTATGATTTTAATTTATAGGCCTTCTGCAATAAAAAAAAAATACATTGTCACAGTTTTCATTATGCAAAGATCAAACTGCTTAGACCTACAGAAGGCTAAATTCACAGTCCTTCTTCCCGTGGCACGAGCTGAGTCGTAATCACAGTATTAGTAGCAGTAGTTGCAGTAGCAGTAATAAAAGCATCAGGAGCAGTAGTGCTGTAGTAGTAGAAGTATCACTAATAGCAATAGTAGCAGTAGGCGAAGTATTGTACTGACAGCAGAAGTATTGGTAAAAGGAACAATAATAGCAATATCTCTTATAAAAGCAAAAGTTGGAGCAGTAATGAGAGTAGTAGCAGTAGTAGAAGTAGTAGTAATAGTAATAGTAGTAGTAGTTGAAGCAGTAATATTGGTGTAGTAGTAGCAGCAGGCATAGCATTACTAGCAGTAGTTGAAGTAGTTGCAGTGGTATTAGTTGTAGTAGCAGTCATAACAGTAGCAGTAGTAGTAGCAGTAGCAGTAACATCAGTGTAGTAGTAGTAGCAGGCATAGCATTAGTAGTAGTGAAAAGAGCAGTAATAGTAGCAGTAGTAGCAGTACTAGTAGTGGAGTGCAGATCAGGCTACATATTTTTGTCTGAACTCGACCCAAACAGACAGGAGGTCCATCGTTTCTCACTAAAATAACACCGACATGACTGAACCCGACCTGAACTCACACATAATTTCTAAATATTTGTCCAAACCCGCCCTGACCCATCAGATCCCGACGAGTGCAGACGGGCCCGGGTCGGGTATCCACACTCTAACTCTAGTAGCAGAAGCAGTAGTGGCATTAGTAGTAGTAGCAGTAGTAGTAGTGGCAGTAGTAGTAGTGGCAGTAGTAGTAGTGGCAGTAGTAGTAGTAGCAGTAGTTGTAGTGGCATTAGTAGTAGTGGCAGTAGTAGTAGTGGCATTAGCAGTAGCAGTAGTAGTAGAGCCATTAGTAGTAGCAGTAGTAGTAGTGGCATTAGTAGTAGTAGCAGTAGTAGCATTAGTAGTAGTGGCAGTAGTAGTAGTGGCATTAGCAGTAGTGGTATTAGTAGTAGTAGCAGTGGCAGTAGTGGCATCAGTAGTAGCAGTAGTAGCAGTGGCATTAGTAGTAGTGGCATTAGTAGTAGTGGCATTAGTAGTAGTAGTAGTGGTAGCAGTAGTGGTAGTGGCATTAGTAGTAGCAGTAGTAGTAGTTGATGGCATTAGTAGTAGTAGTAGCAGTAGTAGCAGTGGCATTAGTAGTAGTAGCAGTAATGTAGTGGTAGTTGCAGTAGTTGTAGTAGTAGTAGTAGCAGTGGCAGTAGTTGAAGTAGCAGTAGTAGTAGTGGCATTAGTAGTAGTAGCAGTGGCAGTAGTTGTAGTAGCAGTAGTAGTAGTGGCATTAGTAGTAGTAGCAGTAATGTAGTGGTAGTTGCAGTAGTTGTAGTAGCAGTGGCAGTAGTTGTAGTAGCAGTAGTAGCAGTGGCAGTAGTAGAGTAGCAGTAGTAGTAGTGGCATTAGTAGTAGTAGTAGTGGCATTAGTAGTAGTAGTAGTGGCATTAGTAGTAGTAGTAGTGGCATTAGTAGTTGTAGTAGTAGTAGTAGTAGTAGTGGCAGTAGTAGTAGCAGTAATGTAGTGGTAGTTGCAGTAGTAGTAGCACCAGTTGCAGCTGTAGTAGCAGTAGCAGTAGTAGCAGTGGCATTAGTAGTTGTAGTAGTAGCAGTAATGTAGTGGTAGTTGCAGTAGTAGTAGCACCAGTTGCAGCTGTAGTATTAATGTACTAGCAGCTGTAATGGAGCCTATACAGCGTCTTTGGTGTTGTTTTGCTGCACATGCCTGGTGTGTTGTCGGCTGGGTCTGATGGTGTTGCAGGAGAATCTGGAGCGACAGAGGGAGGAGGGACGGACAGAGGGAGGAGGGACGGACAGAGGGAGGAGGGACGGACAGAGGGAGGAGGGACGTGGGAGAAAAACCTGCCGCCACGCCGCCGTCTTTATTTTACGGACAGCCTCTCCCATGTTGCACTCTGTCTTCTTTCTTTGCTCTGCTGTTTCTTTATCCCAGGAGGCTCTTGACCCTCGCTCTGTCTGTCTCTGTCTTTTTACCCCTTAGAAAGGCCCCAACGTACACACACACACACACACACACACACACACACACACACACATTCACTGTGGTTGCTGCAGCCACCATATCTTCTATCTTTCTGGGTTACCATATCCTCTTAAGTGCTGGAAAACACTGTGGTTTATAATGAAACCAGAGAGGAACAACACACATGCCCATGTGTACACACACACACACACACACACACACACACACACATAATCACACAATCACACACGCATACACACACACACACACACAGTCTCAGTCTCGAGGCCCATTGTGTGCTAGTCAGTTCATATTGACTTACAGACGAGAGTAAAGAGGATGAGAAAAGTCAAACAGAGCGGGCTTTGTCTCTTTTGTCCCTCTCCAGACACCATAGAGACTCTTCCCTACATATTACTGCCCGGGTTGTTACTGGAGACCATAGTTTGAAACCCGTGATGCATTCACGAGGAAACGCTGGGAATACTTTTCACACCACTGTACTTGTATTCAAACACTTTTTTTTTTTCGAAAGCTCCCCTTGAACATCGTGCATTTTGGAAACATACATTCCTCTGCAGCTGTGACATGTACATGTGTTCTTTTTTAATATTAGCCTCAATAAATGATATCCAGCCTGTTCTTATTAGGATCGCCTCAGGCCTGCTCATTGTTTCTTTGCATTCCCTCGGTTTTTATTCGTTTTTTTTTTTTTTTAAATCCTCTTCTTTCAACTCGTCTGTTTAATTCTCATGCACCTGTTTTTTTCCCCTCCTTGTCCTCGGCGGGACGGGTGACCTGCATATTCAGGTCCCAGTGTGCTGCTGTGTTCTGCATTATTCACCAGTGTGGCGGCAGCTCCCAATTAGAAATGGCTGCCATCGGTGATGCAACGACGTACTATTTATTCAGCAACGGTCAGACTGACACAGCTAAAAAAAAAAAATTCAGATAGTAAACAGTAAAAATTCAAACAATATTTACAATATACAATAGTTTACTATCAATTTCAACTGTTTTTCTGTTATTTTCTGTGCAGATTATATGCCTGGTAATTTCTCCACTGTCTTCCAACTAGTCTAATGTTTTGCTAAAGTCCCTTTAGCTGATAATAATAAGCTATAATAAGCTAATAATAGTATAATAATCCACTTGATGTCCTAATTCTTGAACAAATGTTAATGTAATCAGTTCCCATTAAGGTAACAGCCGTTTACAGCCAATAGGAGACGATAATCCTGTAAATTTAACGGCTGTGATGTAAAAGGTTGGGTTCCCTGTAAGCTATACCAATAAATGTATTAAGGTAACTATTTTTCATTATTCTGTTTTATATACCATAAGGCTGACATTTTCACTTTTCAAAAATATAAAACTAGAATGTTAATGGTCAAAATTAGAAACTCAGACACGTTTCTGTTTATAACAAATTTACACATGTACCTTAATAATAATCTTGACTATTGCCAGTGTGGCCATTTCCAGCCGTGCAAGTAAAATAGAATTAAGTTTCAGCAGATGTTATTATTTTCAGTTTAACTCTGAAATGCTTCAAAGTGAGGCAGTAATTTGATTCGAGCTCGTTTAGGTGATCTTAGGTGATCATCAAAACCTTTTTTAGTCACTTTTTTAGGATGTGGAAGTGAGCGTGCACGGTGTTGGCGCACATACGTGTGCACAAAACGTGTTTTAGTCTGAGATCGCAACACTCCCCTGAGCTGATGTGCTGTTTAATTCACCCCAAACAGATTTTAACAAACGAGCTTCCCGCCCCAGGAGCAGCCCGGAAGACTGGATTTTTTTTTTTTTTCTTCCCCGTTAGTTTGGATGAGACGCTCTGTGTTGAGCGGCGATTTGTCGAAATTATGAAGAAAAAAAAAAAGTTCCCCGCACAAGCTTTAAGCCATAATCTCACATGAGTTCAAGTACTTTGAGTTTTGGGGGGAGAAAATGATGAGAAGATAATAATATAATCATGTGTTTCCTGTTGGGCTTGTTAAGTGGATGGTTCCCAGTGTGTTTGGAGAGTTTTATTTTTAGCCCCGTAGTCTCTTATGCAGTTGTTCTGACAAACCCAACAACGATTTCTTCTAAAGAAAAGCCTCCAAGACTCCAGGTGTTTGTAACAACAAATGGATATAGGTTGAATCACTCCTGTTCTATAGCACTGAGCAACACACCGAGTGGCACCGGGACTATTTCTTATGTAATATTTTATCGACTTTGGAAAAAGACTCACAGGAAAATGGATTGCGTGTCGGTCGAAGACACATTTGACGGACTCTGATTCTCTCTTCCCTCCTCAGGCCAGTCCCTCAGTGTCAGCGCCTCCGCCTCGTCCACGCTCCTCTCCCCGGGCGACACGCTGAACCTCCTCTGCTCCGTCGACGCCGCCAACCTGCCCTCCCTCGCCCTGGAGGTCGCCTGGCTGGCCGACGGCCGCGACGTCATCACCATGGACCGGAGCGGCGTGGTGGCCTCCAACGCGTCCTCGCGCGGGGCGGCGGGGCTGGAGCGCACGGGCGCCGGCGAGTTCCGGCTGCTGGTGCGGGGCGTCGAGGGCGAGGACGGAGGGGTGTACACCTGCCGCGTCCGGGCCTTCATCGAAAGAGGCGGGAGGAGAGGAGGAGGAGGGAGGTGGTACATGGCGGCCGAGAAGACGTCCGACCCCGTGACGGTCAAGGTGGCGCAGATCAGTGAGTGTTTTCCATATTTTCCTTCATCTATCAATTTAAATCACCACAGCAGTCATTTTGAATGTTTGGCCCTTTTACTACAATTTCCCCACATTTTATACAGCAACAAACCATTTTGCAAATCATGCGGGGGAACATAATAACATATAATCAAAATCTGACTTTTTTTTTTTTTTTTTTTTGCGGCTATAGCAACAACAATGCCTGCTTGTTTATTCCTTATTTATTTCTCATGCATCAACCCAAACACAGGTTTTTTTTCTCAGCTCAAAGATCAAGAGATGATACAATTAGATAGATAGATAGATAGATAGATAGATAGATAGATATACTTTATTGATCCCAACCAGGGAAATTCTCGTGTTACAGCAGCATCAGTAGAAACATATAATAAATTAAATAAAATACAATAGAATAAAGACTAAATATATACTATAAAGACTAAAAACTAAAAATATACAATAAGGGCTAACCTAAGAATATGAGATATGAAATATGATATGAGATACGATATTATCAAGTGAGGCACTTATTGTGTTTTCCCTCGCATGGAAACGTAGCTGAACTCTTTTAAAGGAAGCTGTGAGAGCAAAGTTATAGTCAAATCCCTGCTGTTTCTTAAAGGTTCTTACACCCACTTGAGGAAAAAAATAACAGAAACGGTGACAGAAATGCATTTGTCAAATCAACGAGGATGTTTGTGCATCACAGTTTTCCCAGAAATGTACAAGCTGTCTGCTGCGGTTGTATTTCCATTTCAGCATGAAAGCATGAAATATGACCAACGTTTGCTGACACTCAATATCTCCGACTTGCCCGGTGCTAATCAGTTCCCAAAAGACGCCGGCTTCTCGCTTCGATGTGAGCGTAACCGCTGAAACGTGTGGGAGTAAAAAAAAAAAAAAAAAACGCCTTTTCTCATTTTGCGGGTCGGACGGCCGCGTGTCGTCATGACAGCGTGGAGAGCTACGGGCTGTTTGCTCTCGTCGTGACTCACGCCGCGCCATCAAAGCGTCAGACAGGAGTTTAACTTTCAAACTTCTGGACCGAAATTGAGTTCCTTCTGCCTTGGAGCTCTTCGCCGTGATGCGCAAGAGGCGAGTTTGAAGACGGTGGATGTTTTTATTAACTGCGACGTGGACGGACAGCAGGGAGGAGGGGGAGACGGATGAGTGAAGCCCTGAGCCGGGATAGGTCAGATTCTTGGGTTTCAGCGTCCCACGTTGGTCTCCATGCTGCTTTGGAGGCTCTTCCACTCGGACGAAAATACAATTCCTGAGGAAACATCTTGTTCTTGTCATCTTTTGGCATGAGCACGGTGAAATTTAACGATGTGAGATCAAAAGACAGAGCTCTGCTGTTGAGGATACACTCAGACAGTCTCTGTCACATGGAAATGATATTATAAATTATACATCCATTCCATATATACATATTCTACTGCACAGATGCTTTGCAGATCATACCTCTATACGTCTATCCACGTGTGGAGAGTGCTTAAAATAAAATTTCACATTCGCTTGTGTACGTCGCACAATTGATACCAAAGCTGGCGTGCGTCGGGACGTTTTATTAAAATAAATTGCCTCTGATTATCTGCGTTTATCAGGTTTCCTCGGTGGAGAGCTGCTCCGCTGTCTAATCCAGCAGAGAATTGAACATAATATCAGGGAAAAAAGGAAAAAAAAAAAAAAAGAGTGTGTGTGCGCGTGATGTTCACATATTATTTCGTGAGTGTAATAGCGCCGGGCCGCCGCAGATGAATCTGGAGTCTCAATGGGTGACTCTATAATCCTCTAGTCAGCCTGTCGACTCCTGCGGCGCGGACGATTGATTAGTCATGCCTGTCCGGCGCTCTGCTCACTCTGGCTCTGCCGTTGGAGTGTGTGTGTGTGTGTGAGAGAGTGTGTGTGTGAGTGTGTTATTCTGATCCTGCCTCTAAAGAGCAGTGGTGTCAAACACACTTGACACAGCAATCAGTTACTGCCACGGTGGGTGGTCTCTCTCTCTCTCTCTCTCTGACACTTATTTCTCTTTCCTTCTCTCCGTTCTTGTATTTTACATCACATTGTGTTTTTTTTGCAACACACACTCACACATTGCAAGTCCTAAAGGTGACATAACACCACATATATGCCACCCTACGCCACCAAAATCCATTTTTTCCCCCCGAATAAGTTAAAGGCATCCCTCCGTCCTTCATTCTTCTTTGATTTGGACGCTCTCCGCTCGCTCATTTCCTCACACCATACCGTAAGATCATTTTGGTGTAGATTTTGAAGTTTCAGTCCAAAGAGTGATTAAACAGTCCTGCTTTTTTTTTTTTTTTTTTTTTTTTTCCCCATCTGCTTCACCGTCCTCTGCCAAGCGTGACGTAAATCAAATATCGTCGAAATATAGCCAGAATAAGGTGAGTGACACCATATTTTAACCACAGTGGTCGTCTTTTTTTTTTTTTTTTCTCTCTGCAGGAGCGACAGCAGATTTTCCACTTTCTGCTCTGCAGTCCTTTTAGTTAGTCTAATTTATATGCATTATTCAAGAAAAGAAAGTCAACTTACAGAGGGATTTCAGATGTAACAGACCCTCTGGTGGCCATGTTGGAAGCCCCGAGGTCTTGGTCAATCGGCAGACTTGATTCATTTTCACAGAGCTGATCGTTTGCATTGGGTTTTACATTTTTAGCTCTGCAGTATCAGGCCGTCCCTTCTTGTCAACGTGTCTGATTTGCAAGGGGGGGGACGTTTAAGGGGGGAAAAGTTCAACTGGGTTTTAAAGCCCGTCCTCCAGCGGAGCCGCTTGATGCTGCCAGACGTGGTTGCTGGGAGATCTGACACGCAAACGCAAACACGCTATACCTGCAGGATATCAAGTGCTGCAAGGGGTGAAACCTGATAATTAAGTCGGAGTGGGTTTTTGCGCCGATTAGAAAGCCAGCTGCTGTCATGCCTCGGCGCTCGGGCTTTTAAACAAACTCCAAGTCCCAAATGTTAATGAATGGAATGGGCTTTAATGAATAAATTAATACTTGTTACATAATGGCGCTCAGTTCAGCCGCGGCACTATATTTATGCCTTTTGGGAACGCTCGAGCAAAACCGACTTGATGAAAGTTTATCATGAGGACAAGAAACGTTTTACTTCAGGGGGAAAAAGGGAATCATAAGTCTTTTTTTCATTTTTGGTAAGCCGTGTGGTGTTTACCGAATAAAAGACATGAAACTGTTTTTATGGCCTCAGCATTGACTGTTGTTATTATTTTTAGTCGACATCTCCGAGTGTTTTCTCCTGCTTGGTATTTTGGAATGGACGGGTGCCACAAGGAAATCACAGCAAACCCTCTTGGCTTGGTTTTGATGCTTGCAGAAAGTCAACATTTAATGGATATTTTAGTAATATTTCATCAGCCTCTAAATACAGTATGTTGCAACCTGCTGAGGTGCTTCAGTGTCCTTGTTGAGACAATAATGCCATATCTGTCGTCTAAATTCCTGAAAAAAGCCATCAGTAATGCAGATCTTTCATTAAAAACGTCTTATTCTACTTGATATTTCCTTTGTTCAGCACAATAAATATCAATTTGATCAGCTAACATGATTTTATCCCATATCAATACTGAAATAATTTCTTAGGGTGACTCTGATCATCATGTTAAGTACACACGTAGGATCCGGGACTGTTACCATGGCGACCGCCGTAGCACAGATGCAGCATTTGGGACTGTTACCATGGCGACCACCGCGGTACAGACGGCAGACCAGGGACTGTTGCCATGGTTATCGCTGTGGTAAAGCAGCGGGATGGCAGCTGTTGCCGTGACGACCACCATAGTCCCAGCTCAGGACGGGGTGCAGAACGGGGGGGGGCTGTTATCATGGCGACCGTGGAGGTGGACGACACGGATTGGCCGATATTTGATCCTTCATAAGATTGTAAACGACGTCCATAAAGCGTTCACAGATGTTGAAAAAACAGACGATGTATCTTGGCTTCCATATTTGGTCGCCTGGCCACACCAACAGGAAATGACATCACACCCCACTGATCTGATCCTGTGTCAGAAAGCCGCGTAATGCACCTTTAACCAAAAAAAAAAAAAAAAAAAAAAAAAAAAAATTACAGCTGAGGATGATATTGAGGTGACATTGCGCTCTATTTTCAACGCGGCGCCGGGCGGGGCGTGCGCCAACCAGCAAAGTGGCATTTTCGTCAGGTGCACACACACACACACACACACACACGGGCGTTTTTCTCACCTGCTGCCGTTTGGCATTCCGGTGAGTCATCGCGAGCCGCGCCGTGCCAGAGGAGGAGGAGGAGGAGGAGGAAGAGGAGGAGGGAGAGGCGCGACAGGAGGAGTGTCAGGAAAACAGGAGATCCAGACTTATATTTTTATTCGTGTGTATAAGCCTGAGCGATACACATTTTCTGATGATGAAGATCAGCTTCCTCCTCCTCCAGCTGGTCGGAAAAAACACAGGAGGCCGTTGGATTCGACGTGCCTGACTCCACCCCACCTGCCGATGAGGTGTCGCAGGTGTGCCGTGAAAAAAACACCATCACACTGCATCCTGTGACGCTGACTTTACACTTCACACCATGTGTCATTAATTTGCATAAATACGACCCATTGAGTCATTAATGTTTGCAGGTGAAAGCTTTTACTAGAATGGACATCATATATTGTTTGTTAACCCCAGCTGGCTTGTTTGTGCCATCCAAACTAAAACAAAAAAAAAAAAAAAAAGTGAAAAAGTGAATGGACAAACTCAAAATCTTACCAAGAATATTTTGTTTTACTTTTACTTTTACTTTTATTTTACTTATTTCCAGTCAAAATATCTCATTATGCGTAAAATAAGACACAATCACCTCAGAAGTAACTTGTTTTTAGACAATTTTCACTTGTTTCAAGTGAATTTTCACTTTTTCCACCGGCAAATTTTGCCAATGAAACAAGTAAATTTTCAAGTGAAAATGAAAGTGAAAAGTGTGAGTGTGTGTGTGAATGTCAGTGTTTGTCTGTCTGCCCTGTGATGGACTGGCGACCTGTCCAGGGTGTTTCCTTGCCTTCGCCCTATGAGCGCTGGGATAGGCTCCAGCACCCCCCCGCGACCCTAGTGAGGATAAGCGGTTTAGAAGATGAATGAATGAATGATAACTCGCTTCAAACAAGTGAAAATTGTCTAAAAACAAGTTATTTCTGAAGTGATCATGTCTTATTTTAAGTGTAATGAGATATTTTGACTAGAAATAAGACAAATATTCTTGGTAGGATTTTGAGTTTTTGCAGTGGAAAAGTAAGTGCATAAGTGTTCACCGCCCCTTGGACGTGTTTTTCACATTTTGCGGTGTCCCGGCCTGGAATTCAAACGTGTTCCTGCACCTCGGAGGCGTCCCGCACCTCGGAGGCGTCCTGCACGCCGCGTTAATCTAAACGCCCGGACTGGAGAAGGTTTTGGAAGCCTTGAGGATCCATGTTGCATTTAGAAATACCAACCGGGGCTCTCTGGATGGACACACACACACACACACACACACACACACACACACACAGAAACACACTGCAGCTGAGATATCGAGGAGGTTATGTGAGGTTGATAGAGACGATTTCAGCTTCTGTAATGAAACATGTTTGTGTGTTTATGGGTTTTTGAGTGTGTGTGTGTGTGTGTGTGTGTGTGTGTGTGTGTGTGTGTGTGTGTGTGTGTGTGTGTGTTTTCCATGCGAGTACATGTGGGTGATGTGTGGTGTGGTGTGTGTGTGTGTGTGCACATGGCATCTACAGGCTTGTAAGTATGTATGCATGTCTGCTGGGCATGGTTCCAGTGTATGAGAGAGCGAAACTAGGTCTGTTGTCGGCTCTCCGGAGACTGAATGCTACACACACACACACACACACACACACACACACACACTTCAAACACTATGTTTATGTGTTTATGTGTGTACTCCCCACTCCACATACTGGCTGTATGGGGTTCTGCTCTCTGGTGGAACTCCTACATTTTGGCCTGGGGCTATACATTCCTTCACATTGTGCCTGCCGACACACACACACACACACACACACACACACACACACGCGCCTGTGCACGCTCACACACACGTACCATGAGAGAAGATGACTTTCTAAATGACGTTGCTGAGGATAATGGGTGTGTGTGTGTGTGTGTGTGTGTGTGTGTGTGTGTGTGTGTGTGTGTGTGTGTGTGTGTGTGTCCAACCAGTCAGTTCCTATTCTATTGATGTGTGGCCTTGAGGGTGCCCTCTCGTCCCACGATGCCTTGCTACAGGCACAGCCCACCAGGAAGTACAAAAAAAGAGTCTGAGAACTTGTTTCGGAACTGCCCACAGTCCGAGCACGCACGCACGCACACACACACACACACACACACACACACACACACACACACACTCACAGAGGGTGTAATTCCTCTCACCCTCGGCTACTCGTCGCCTGTGTGTGTTGTTGTGTCAGCTGGAATTGTTGTCAGTGGAGCCGATTCACTCAAAAAAGGAACATTTCTGTTTCACAAAAACTTCCATATTTCTTATAGACTCATTTTCATAAACTCATAACATAACATTTTTATTTTATACAGTTCTGATACAGTTCTTTGGTCCTTTATATTTAGTATTGGTGGCACAATATCTTTGAATTGGACCGTTTTCAATTCAAATTAAAGAGTCGATTCCTCAGTTTTATCAAAGTGAGGGGAAAAAATGACTTAATACCACTACCACTCCTCGTACTACTATTACTCTATTCTCCAGATTACTTTCAGAATAACAAAACACTGAATATTTGGTGTCTCTAATCCCTTAATCATATAACCAAAATGATTGGCAAGGCATATAAATAATTACAAATCACACCAAAATCATTCAATATGCAAACTTGACCCCACCATAGTTAACATAGCGTGTTTATTATACCACTTTATATTTCACTTTCATGCATTAAACTCCCTTTTTTCCATGTTTTAGCTATAATGATGGCTCACAAGTCATTATGGCTCCAACTACCACTACTAGTACTTCTACTACTAATACTAATACTACTCCTACCACTAATAATAATAGTATTAGTAATAATAATAATAATAATAGCAACCTATTTGTGCATACTTCCAATCAAAATCATCAGAATCGGTTCAGGTTATGGCCACAGACAACCTGACTAGGATTGATCGATTGTCTGTAATCAAGATCCATCAATATCTGAGCCGATCCACACCCACTGGACCAGACACACGAGCAGTATTGAGCCTATAATTCACGCTAACACCACAAATAGAAATGAAAACCAGGCAGTTTTCTGAAACCAAGAAGGGTGGATTCCCTCAGCTGGATGAAGAATTTCTCCGAGCTCACCCTAACCCTAATAACGTGTGTCTGCCCGTCCCTCGTGGATCCCGTTCTCCATCTGATATCGTCCCGGCCGCGCGGAGGACGTTTGGTTTTTCGGCCGCTGCTCCTGTAATTCGAGCGCCGACTGTCTAACCCCCCTGTTGGATCTCCAGGATTCGCCTCTTGTCGCTCCGAAAACTCACAAATAAAAGTGGTGTACCAACCCGACAAGCCGGAAGGAGGCGGTCAGAAACTGAGCCACCGAGCAAAATGGCAAGGGCAAGAGTGGCGTGCTCATGCCGAGAAAAGGAGCACATTTTTCACTTTTTCAGATTAAAACCCAACAGTGAACCAATTCAAACGTCACCATAAAATCCAATATGAGCATTAGATTGCAATATGCACTATATATATAATTTTTTTTTTTTTTTTTTACTCGAGCATCTAAGACTCATGCAATAAATCATGCGAGAGAATCGTGATCTCAGTTCTTAGAGAGAAAAATCACATTTCAGCGAGAATCACTCTTTATTTGAGGCTCGTTCTTCTAATTAGCCACCAGCTCAGCGAGTCGCTTTTGTAATCCGGATACTGTTCATTCAAAAGTGGCTTTTCATTTGGCCGACTGTGTTTGGAACCAGCTGGGGTTACGTGAGTTCACCGGGCACCTGGGACGGGGAGTAGCAGATTACTGGAATCTGATTACACACACACACACACACACACACACACACACAGTAATCTGATTACACACGGCGGAGCTGTGCTAATCAAATCTAGAGAGTCCGTCGGTCGTGTACGGGCTGACCTGGACTTCCCCTCGGTCCTGAGAGAGACAGAGCGCTGACAGAATGAGGCAACGGCTGGACTCTTGATTCATATCTGCTTTTCCGATCTCACACACACACACACACACACACACACACACACACACACACTGCACAGTCCAGTGAAACCAGAGCCTCTCAGATGCCTTTGGTTGTTTTGTCAGAACACACCATTCTTCCTCCCATGGAGCCGAGTAACGCTGCCACGGTTGGGGGTTCAATTCCCCCGTGCAGTTCAGAAGGCAGAGCAAGGCACTAACATCGCCAGGTTTTCTGTTTTATGTCAGGAACAGATGTTCACATCATCGCCGTTGTCCTGCGGTGGAACTGAGGCAGAGCGCACACACACACACGCACACACACACACACACACACACACACACCAAACATGTCTCGGCAAATGTCCGCTCTCACACCTTGTTACCGCCCACAACAACTTCCTCCTGCCGTTACACGGGGCAAAGTTCACTGCAGGTGTTCAGCGTGCGATGAGTGTGTGTGTGTGTGTGTGTGTGTGTTTTACTTTACGGGAACCTTTTTCAAGTGTGTGTGTATGTATGTGTGGCCCAGCTTGTGTTACAATCATCTCTTCCCCCCTGAGAAAGTCCTGCTCAGCACTGAAGTTCCACCCTTCTGTTATGGAGCAGGTTTTCCCTCAGAGGAGTTAAGAGGACATTTTTCATTGTCATGGCTGATTTTTTTTTTTTTTTTTTTTTTCTCCCTAAATGAGATATCTACCATTAGGGGAAGAGAAGACACCATGTCTCCAATTAAAACCAGTGATGCTTTTTGAAAGATAGCAGGCGACTTCACTTCTCGCTTGACAAAACCACTTTTACACACTGAAATATTATATTATATTATATTATATTATATTATATTTAACCCCAAAAATGAAAGTGTAGCATTTGAACCAGAGAATCTGTAAGTTTAAAAGAACAATTAAAGCCAGTTTGTTAGGGAAATATAATGAAATATGTTAGTTATGTTTGATTGTCATTTACTTTGTTGTTGTTTTTTTAAATTATGTTTTTTGTAAATGGATTTCTTCAGATAAAGGGGCAGATTAAATAAGATTATTCTTCTTTCTGCTCCCTTTCATTCAAGATCTGGGAATGTTTGTATTTATATTAAATTGTTCTTTTCTTTTATGAATGAATGAAATAAAGAATAAAATAAATAAATAAATAAAGTCCTTAAAAAGTAAGTCAGTGAAGTAATATCAAACTTTTCAACATGCTGTTAATATAAAAGGCACAGAAGGAAAAACACTCAAAAACTACCGCTGACGGCTGACAAAAATTAGAAGTCACTTCCCGCTTGGTGTGAAATGGTTATTCATGCTCCATTTTATTCAAATCCATCCTACTTACAGCCGAGCGACATTAATTCATACCCTCTCCTCTTGGGGAACAAACAAAAAAAACAACCATCCTCATGTTATTTTTGTGTCTCGTGTTTTGTATTCATGTAAAACGGGTGGAAAAACCTTCTTGCTAGAAAACAGCAGGTCGGTAAAGTCGAGTCCTGGTTTACCTGTTGGTGTAGGTGACCAACCAGTCTGATTAAAATGGTATAAAATGAACTCTACCACTGGTGCATTCACCTCAGTGGTAATGGGATGCTGCACTAAATAAATGCAGGGAGCGTAACGCAGATAAAAGCGTTTGAGTTTGTTGTCTTATTGACAATGACCTATTTTCTCCTCACGCTGCCTCCCCGAGCCACAGACTAATAGAGCCGTTTCCTCTTTTTTAAGCTCTTTTTTTTTTTTCTTCTTCTGTGTGAAACGTTAGAAAGGGAAGAACGTCGAGGCGAGCGGCAGAGGCCACGAGTCAAACCGGAGCCCGTGGTTTTGTCAGTCACATGAGCTCTTATTTAATACACATAGATACAGAAACTGGTTATTTTATGACTTTTAGTTCCATATCAAACTGTTTACTTAATTAAAAACTTATGAAAAACTGTATTTATGCGGCAAATTTGGATTCGTAAATGGTCAGACGGCCAGTAAGGACAGAAATCACCAGAGGCCTCATAATATAATGATTATTATTAGTATTTGTATTGGGATTTTACACATTCTACAGTACGCTGAGTATTGCGATGACTTTTTCCCAGTAGATGGAAAAAAGACCGATACTTGGTGCTCATATATAGATATTGCCGTGCAAAATTTTCCAATACTGTGCTGTATTGATCGCCCTCACACCCCTGAACACCAGCACATGCAGGTATGAATCCTCAGAATTGGCTGAAAATGGATGATACATGCGGTGCAAGTGATTTACACACAATGATGATGGTGCTGAAACCTTTTATGACCAGTTTTGCAAAAAAGCCTCATTAAAGTCAATGAAAACACAATTTCTTCAATTTCTTCTTGACGTTCTCTGTTACTTTCAACAGTTTTTATTCCTTCGTTTGTAATTTTTAAGTCGAAGCTCTGCCTCGTCATCCGTCCATATTGAATCGCCTTATTTTCGTCATCCGACTTTGCTTTCCACACATTTTTGCACATTATTAGGAGGTCATAAACGATAATTGTGCTCGGGACCTCTTTAGGACGACAGCGACCACAAAGACCTCCGAACGAAAAGATTAAAAAAAAAAAAAAAAAAAAAAAAAAACAGGAAGGAAAGGGAAAGAAGGGAAAGTAGATCAAATAGAGCCGGTGGTAGATTTTTGGATCGGGAGGATAAAGCGTGCGAGCGCGGGACGATCTGAAAAGCGGAGAGGAGGGCAAAAGAAAAGAAACATGAGTCGCCCCGTTCACTCCTTCATTTCGTCTTTCACTGCCGTTTGTCTGGGAGGTTGCTGGCGGATGAATAGCTGAGCTGTTGTTGTTGTGGACGTGTTCTGGCACGGCTGGTTCACAGTCACACAGACGTATCATTTTACTGATATTTATCTAAAGGCTCTTAATAATTTTTAATCCATAGCAGCAATAATTAGGATCATTATCAGCATCCTGGGGTTGTAGACGGTTTTCAGTGTCCCGTGGTCTAGATGAGGCTTTGTGGCTAAAGCACTGAATGTGGAACCTTTGTTGATTTTATTATTATTATTATTTATTTATTTATTTATTTATTTTACATGAAAATAGTCAAATTTACAGTATCGGCTTTTAGAAATGGATATCGGTCAAACCCTACACACCTGACTCGGTGGTGTTTAAGCTGTGTTCTGCTAAATAAAGCAACATTTTAATGTGAGAAAGGGAGAGAGAGAGAGGGAGAGAGAGAGAGAGGGAGAGAGAGAGGGATGGGGGGGGCACATGGATAATTGGCGGGGAAGTTTCAGTCGCAGAGGAAGGGAGACATATTCTCGCTGATCAAAGTGTGCGCGTGTGTGTGGGCGTGTGTGTTTCGCAGCAGATGGTGACAGTGCATGACTCAGACTGTGTGACGTCCAAGTGACATGACGCAAACCCCCCCCCTCACACACACACACACACACACACACACACACCCTCCTCCCGCCATCAGTACACACTCACGCTATTATATAGTATTTACCGAGTGTTTCTTATGTGTGTGTGTGTGTGTGTGTGTGTGTGTGTGTGTGTGTGAGAGAGAGTGAGAGAGAGAGAGAGAGAGAGCAGTGTGTATTCGCAAGCTAGTGCAATTCTGTGTGTCGCGGACTAGTTGTATACACAGTGCATAGTTGTCTGTCTGTGTGTGTGTGTGTGTGTGTGTGTATGTGTTGGGGACGAGATATCTCACTGGTAGGCAGGTGGTAGTGTGTGTGTGTATGTGTGTGTGTGTGTGTGTGTGTCTTTTCCTGTTCAGTGGAGCATAAAGGTCCAATCTGGATGTCTGACTGAGAGGACCTGCCTCACCCTCCCTCTCTCCTCCACACACACACTCACACACACACACACACACACGGAGCTAACACTGGATACACACCTCACCTCACACATTTAACTGTTTTTCCTGAGCTATTTCTGGAATCTGGCTGCTCCATTCAGCTCTATTTAAAGGGAGAATCCCCTAAAATAGAATTCAGCGTGCGTTCCTCCTCCGCCGTTAAGTGACAGAACTGACCAATCACGGCTGAGGAAACTAAATCCCCACTGGTTCCACATTAATTTCTCAAGGTTCAGTAGGGTAATTGTCGTTACCGTATGTAATTATTAGACTTGAGCCATTCATTACTATTTAAATCCCCTCCAAAATGACTGTATTGGTCATTTTCCCCAATCTATCCCAGTACTAATTTCAACCCCAATTAACTCAAGGCACGCTGTCACTGTGAAAAAAATTATAATTAATGCAAAACTAACATTACAGATGTAGATGCATCAGTACAAAGTAGCTCATTTAAAATGGGACAAAAGGAGTGAGGGTTAAGTTTGTGATTTTTTTTTTCTTGGCAATATTGAGTATTATAAAAAAAAAAAAAACACGGTTTGGAAATTCATGTTGCTATTGAATGATTAAAAAAAAATTTAAATGAATGAATGGATTGTCCATCCCCATAATCTGAACATTTCCGCAGTGATTAGCTGTCAGGGCTCACAAATAATATTGTTAATTTTGTTCAAATAAGACAGCGCAGGAGTTGGTGTAAGGTTTATTTTTTCACCTTGGCAGAGCCAGGCTAACAACTCCATAGACTTCAAGTCTTTATGCTAAGCTAAGAGGAAATGCTAACCATAGGAGCCAAAGCACGTACAGAGGTGAAAATGGTATCAAACATGTCGCCTCAGTCTGCATGTCAAAAAAAGGTGGATTTAACCCTAAATATCAAGTAGTTTGAGTATTCCTTTAACTAAGCCACTATGATGGATCAATTTCCATTTTTAATGTTCCAGTTTGTTAATATTTTCTCCACATGCTTGTGCTGGTTTGCCTCAGATGCCATGAGAATACTCTGTAATGGATGTGATTTTTAAAAAGCTGCAAAACCTGAGCCAAAACATACTTTACATTAAAAAAAAAAAAATGACTGACTTGAAAAAAATGCTCACAAGAGTGTAAGTCATTAGGCTGCATCAGCTTCCAGACAGACGCCGTCTTTCGGGACGTGTAGAAAATGTGCTAATGGACTCCGGTTGCCTTTTTTGCGACTGTGTTTTGGTTTTGGCATTGAAAGCAGATCTCTCCTCGCACCAACACGAAGCTCAGTGTCTCCGCTGGTTCATCGCCTGATTTCATATGGATGCTGCTGAACTCGCGAGTGCAGCTCGAAGCCACCAGCAGCTTCAGCCCTGCAGAGACGGGATTAGACTTACAGGATGCAGACGGTAATAAAATATTAGCCTCGCTCCTCTGCTGTGTCACTAATTACTGCAGTTGATTTTTCGCCAGGTCCAAAGAGATGAAGTCACATGCTGTAGATTATGGCCAGATGTTGCTTCAGCACAGCTAGTATAGTCATGTCGTTACCAAAAGCCAATCATGGTGAACCTCCAGCTCCAAAACTTCATCATCATCATCATCATCAGCATGGATTATCGTCGTGGTTTGGGTTTAAGCTCCTCCGACGGGCCTCAACCACTGTGTGAGCTCGCTTCATACCAGCTAAATCAGCAACAGTTGCCTCAAACGCTTCCATGTGGGATCCAGTGATGATCGGCGAGTTGCACATCTGGCGTTAAATCATCTGCAAATGATTTCAAAACCCAGAAGGACTGGAATTGCAGACTACCGCCGCCGCCGCTGCTGCTGTGGGAAAAGCAGGCAGCAAGGTCGCTCTGCACGGGACTGCAATTAACAAATAGGACAGGTAATAGTTACAGTTGCGCGACCTGTCCCGGAGGAGCTTACCTGTCCCAACGTGGGGTTTTTGTGTGTGCAGGGACTCCGACATCTGGAAACATCCAACCCGAGTGCTCACCTTTTATTTTTACGCTTTCGTGTTGGGTAAAAAAACGTTCAAATAATCAGAGGAGTACAGCTGATATTTCATTACCCTTGTCGCCTTGTATTTCTAATTCTGTTTGAATGGGTTCCCAGGATTTTTTTTTTTTTTTTTTTAAAGTCAAACATCAACATGAACTTAATTTCAAACCCTCTCTCTCTCCCTCTCTCCGCACAGAGCCGAGCTTCTCGTTGACCCTTGACCCCGTCCTGAACCCGCAGATGACAGCTGAACCCACGGAGCTGGCGTGTCATGTGTCCAACATTACCCATCTGCCCTTGGAGGGGCGACTGGGGGTGGCCTGGGAACATACCTCACTACCTGGTATACTTGCTCAACTGATTTGATTTTCAGTAATAGTAGTAGTATTTTTAGTAGTAGTATTAGTGTTATTATAGTTACTTTCCTGGGATAAATTTCCATGGGAAGCAACAAACATGTTTTTAATCGTCATGGGAATTTTTAAAACTATGTGTAGCTTTATTTTGGGGGAAAAAAATTAAAAAAAAAAAAAAAAATAATAATATATAGATATAGATATAGATATATAGATATACATTGGCATCAGCCTTCCAAAACTATATTTGGTGAATCCCAAAAGATAAAGAAATGCTTTAGGAAATTTCAGCGTTTAATTTCTTATTGAAATCCACTAAAAGCTGTAAATTCTAACAGCTGTAAAGGGACATTTCACCTTTTACACTTCTGAACACCAGCCTTTAGTGTGTTAAATTCTGTTTTCTAACTGTGTTATTGTGATTTTTTTTTTTTTTCTTGATTTTGGGGGAATTAATTGAAGTCATCTGTCAGTGGATGGAATAGCACTTGCATTATTGCTGTGTTGCTTTAACAGCACAAGTTTGTTTGTTTTTGTTGTTTTTTTTTTCTCTCTCTGGATTATTGTGTTGTCTCCTCATTAAACTCCGGCCAAGCCAACAAAGCAGATTTGAAAATAACTGAAACGATTCTGCAAGAAAGATTTTTTTTTTTTTTTTTTTTTTTTTTGCTGCGGTCTGCAGTTCATTAGAAATGTGCTTGTAATTTCTGGCTGTTCTGAATAATACACTGTACACAAAAGTACACAAAACATCTCAATTTTTCCTGCAGTTTCCCTCGGTGAGCCTTAATTTAGGCCAAGCTGTTTTGTTTTTTTTTCCTCATTTAAGCACTTTTACTGAGCTGTGTTTTAACAAGAGAAATAATCAGTGTCCTCTGGATGATGTTATCACTCAGAGGGTGAAGACAAAGGCACTGATTCTCTCATATATCAATAGTTTTGTTTTTGATCAAGTATCCTTTGAATGCCATAATAAAAACACCAAATCCTTGGGTATTCATTTACCTACTTACCTCTTTCACCAGTTTATTCTGCTCTGTCTTTTCCATTTATCTCCAGGAATAGGCGATGACCCGCAGACCTCACATCGCATTGGCTCACTGGACAGCCATGGCAACCTGTTGCCGGGGCCGGTGTACTCTGATAGGCTGAACAGCGGCGTGATGTCACTGACCCGCGTGCAGCCCAACACCTTCAAACTGCGAATCCTCCGAACACAGGTAGCAAAACAGTGGAGTCGCTCGATAATGTCGGCACGTCAGGCTTTATAATTAACAATCCAGTATGGTGCATCCATAATAAAAATAAAAATGGCTCAAGTGGTTTTCTTATTTTGCCCAGTGAACGCTTACATTTTGAAAAGCATTGTGTTTTATGACTGCATCTGCCCCGTGGACCTTCACAATAAGAGCGGGCATGATAAAAATTAATTCCACAACAAGAAAGACTTGATGTCTCAGGAACATATGCATCCCTACAGAATAGAAATACAGCACTGTGTGTAATAACTTGGGAGGAGGATATGGACGAAATCAAATATCAGAATATTTTCAACCAAATACCTTGATATTGATATTCTGACGATATTGTAGGGATGAAATTAAGCTCATATTTACCTGATAAGCATTCATTAGTAATTTGGATGTGATGGCTAAGCAGCGAGAGACAAATATTAAAACAGCTACAACAGCTACAATTCAGAAAACTGCATTGTTTTACTGTGTTGCAGCTTTTAAAGCCAGGAAAATGCACCATGTATCACGATATTATGATATGTGGTCTCAAATATAATTGATATATTGCCCGGCCCTATCTGCATCTTGCACATTCATTTTCATATTTTCTGGAAATTATTTGGCATAGAAAATTAAAGGTCAGATGAGGTGTCTCCATTATGTCAGTGTTGGCCCAAAAAAAAGACATCGTTTGAGCCCTGAGTCGAGCTGAAGGTGGTAACCATGGCAACGCACAGCATCTCAATAACAACTTGACCGTGGTTTGGCCTGTTCTCCCGTCTGCAGGAGGTGGACATGGGCCAGTACGTGTGCAGCGTGTCCGCCTGGAGCGTCAACCGGCAGGGCGACGCGGTGAAGACGGCCGAGTACCAGAGCTCGCCCCTGACCGTCCAGTGGAATCCAAAACGTATGGATTTTTTTTTTTTTCCTCTCCTCCTTTTAATCTGCTCTCATTTATCCGCCTCCCGGTGATCAACTTCAGCCTTCAGTCTGCTCTGCCGGTTATCGATTGATGGTGTTTTTTACTTTATGAAATCCTAAAACGCTAATTCAAAGAGCGTGGGAACAGGCTGCTTCCCCATTATTGCTTGCAATTATAAGAACTACCACAGACACACCAAAAAAAATCTTGATCATGTGGTATTTATGTGTCATTCAGACTGCTGCACTGACAGGAATTGTTAATTTGTTCCCTAATAATGTTACCAGTTATTTTAGTTGAGTGCTACTTTGCTTGTGAGCCAGAAAAGGACCTGATTCGGTGTCATAAAGTCGCCGTTTACTAATTTTCATGCGTAAGAAAACGGTCGCACAACGTGAAAACATGGTGCCAAGCGAGTCTCATGAATAAGCCCCAATGTCTGGATGATTGACGTTCCCAGACTTCACAGGGAAAGTCCTCACACATGCCAACAGACCTCCTATTGTCTCGTTCACACTCCCTCTCTATTTCACAACACACACACACACACACACACACACACACACACATTAACACTATCTCCATTTCTATCAAGCACACTGAACTCGGTGCCCTCCATTTTAGCTAATTGAACGATGATGTAACTGTGTGTGTGTGTGTGTCTGGTTTAAATCAGATTTTTAAAGAAGACAAGCTCTCTTCCGGTTGGCCTTTTTATGGGAATCCCCCCATGAACACACACACACACACACACACACACACACACACACACACACATGCACACACACACTGAATGTCTGGCCTGCTTCTTTTTTTTTTTTGCAGGTCCGTCTCTAAACGTTGTCTCCAAGCGTGTCCGCGAGGCCTCGGTGGGCGGGGCTACCTTCGAGATGAGCTGCACCGTGGCCAGTCAGAACCTCGGGGAGGCGGGCTACTCCGTCCTCATCCAATCACAGGACAGCCTGGAGGGCACCGTCAGGACCATCATGACCCTCAGCCCGGACAACGTCCTGCAGCACGGGGGGGCCACAGACCCCAGCAGGAGGTACACACACACTCACACACACATGTACATACACAAACAGTACATACAGTATACATACAAATATTCTTACACTTGCATACTGTTACCAAGGTTATTATTGTTAATGAAAGGCAGCAAAAGAACAAAAACTGGAGGTGAAAAAAAACGTTTTCGTTGCCTGAAATCAAAAATGAAGACGAGGCTCGCTGCAGGCACTTTGTGGTTTGGCACCTCCGAGGCTTTGTGCTTTCATGAAAACAGAAAAGTCCAAATCCACAGGCTGCACACCAACAGCTGATAATCCCAGCAGGACGTCTGCTCGGCTTCTCATTTAGGCTGCATTTAGTCATTATGGTGAAACCCATCTGATGGAGCGATGGTTCAAAATATGCAAATGCTCAAATGTTCAGACTCATTTGAAGACATCAGGACGCCGTGAGTCGAGGTCGCTTATGTGACACCAGTTCCTACACAGGATTGGCTGAACCTGTTTTATGCCAAAAAGCAGGTTTTCTGGAGGTATTAATTTATATTACAACATCAGGGAAGGCACCAATGGAGTGGCTCCAACCTTCATATGCGATTTCTTTCATGAAAATTCAGAGGAATGTGAATACAAATCCTAATTCTTTGTAAATTCAATTCTACAAGCATGTTTTCTTACTGTTTTGCTAACTCGCACAATGAAATCTAGTTAAATATTTAACACTGAGCATGAATAACATCAGATTTATCCAAAAGGTTTGATCATTTGTCATTTGTGTGGAAACGTGAGTGAAGTTTCCACAGGCTCCATAAGCACGTTACTGCAAAAACAACTGAAGTGGTTGAGGATTAGAGTTTAAATTAGGGCAGAAATCATCCTAAAACTACTATTTCTATGCTCTCAGTCCAAAATACCTGCATCTACACCAGCAGTATTGATCGTTTAGAAAGCTCTCTTTTCCCAATGGCATGAAAAATGTTAATTGATTGATTGAAAACAGACTGAGTGAAGATGCTGTGCTGATTCTCTAACGCCCCGCAGAGACAGTCTGGTTCTGACCAAGTCCGGTCCGGCGGAGTTCCGGTTCCGGCTGGCCGGCGTCCAGCTGTCCGACAGAGGTTACTACTGGTGCGACATCACCGCCTGGACCAAACAGCAGCCGGGACAGGCCTGGACCAAAGCCACGAGCGCCGAGTCCAACAAAGTCCGGATCGACTTCCAGGAGAACGGTGAGTGTGTCTGTGTGCTTCTGTGTGTGTGTGTGTGTGTGTGTGTGTGTGTGTGTGTGTGTGTGTGTGTGTCCGCCCACCGGTCGAACTGCACAGACATCTCACGTCCGTCCACGACCTTAAAATAAAAATAGTCTTCCTTCCTTTCCTTTCTTATTGTTTTTTTTTTTTCAATCCAGTTGGGCTGAAAACCATCCAGTGCAGTGAACACGAAAAACTAATCCAATCTAAAGTGACCTTTTGTAAATCCCAGAATTCCAGTTCCCACCCTCTTCAAAGAATATATCCCCTGATAGTCTGGATTAAGCCTCACCAGATGATTTTCCAGAGTTTCCCTGGCCAGTGGGAAGCCTGGAATTGTTGGAAGAAGCAACAAATAATGTAATTAGGTGAAATAATTTCGCATTTTTCAAAGTGCGTGAACCGTCCCTTTAAGAGGAGAGGCTGCCGCATGTCCACATGTTACGTCACCATAATCCAAAACAGATAAAAAGCCTCAATTACTTATTTCCAGCAGACTGTGTGGATTAAGGGATGGCACAATACACCGAAATCCGTGATATTTTAAAAAACGAAATATTGGTATTGTGTTAATAATGCAAATATGATAATATTGTGTAAATAATCCCGCACCTGTTACATCATTTCCCTTCATTCCTGTTCGATTAGACTCTGCTTCTGTACATTTGTGTTTTCAGTGTAATTCATTTGACCAAAAAAGAGACAAAATGCACAATAGTTACAGACGAATTTGACTTTTCGACAAACATTGCGATAGTCGTTGTTATTATGAATTCTTTCGGCCACAATAATCTTTGTATTGAACATCTGATATTGTAAAAAACATACAAAAGAACAGAGTGAGAGTGAGAGTTTCACTCTTGTGGATTGAGATGAGGACGCATTCGCTTGAAAATTTGCCCGTCGGGTGAATTTGTGACCAGCGACATTTGCCCGAAAAGTTCTGCAAAGAGCTCGAGTCCCAGAAGAAGACGTCGGCGATGCTGCTGTCAAGCTCCCGGTGCAAAAAAAAAAAAAAAAAAAAAAAAAAAGCAGCAGCTTCGTCTCATGAAATTTCATGAGACGAGCGCGACGTCTGAAATGCAGATTACACACTGGCGCTGTGAGGAGACGGAGATGGAGACGGAGATGATGCTGATGCTGCCGCTCTGCCGTGAAACAGCTCAAAAAACTGGATGTGACATTTTTATGTGTTCATCGCATTAAAAATGTTGGCGAATGCTCACGTTCAGGTAGAAGTTTAAATCCCCGTGTGCGGCTGCGTTTTCAAATTCAAACAGGACGGCCAGCTGGTCTCGGCAGGACTTTGCCTCCATCCTAACTATTTTCTGTTTTTTTGGCTCCAAAGCTGTACGGATGTGTGTATGAATATTTACTGTACTGATGACTCTGTGATGTTGTCATGAACTGCTTTTGTGATTTTGGGACAAACAGAGTAGCGATCAATCTAGATTTCGACTTAAACTGTACAATATCTAGACTTTCGCTCCAAAAATTAGACTTAATACACTAAATACAGCAGAAAAACTGAACCCTGGTCATATGGGTAAACATATTTCTCACCTGATTTGCTAAATTTAATGTTTGCAAAAGCCTGATGGGTCAAGAATATTGTTTTTGCACCAGTGACGACGTCAAATCTGGAGCTGGAGTGCAACGATTTGCATTTTCGAGCGCCGCACTCGTTTGGTGAGGCTTCACGAGGCCAGGGCTGCAGGAAAAAAACAAAAAAAAAAACCAAAAAAAAAACAGAGCAAGAAAACGTTTGAGCTCATTTGTGCGGTCGTTAAAATGCCAGATCGCAGGGAGACTCATCGCTGTGTCATCAACATCTGAACAGATCCCGAATGGAGAATGGAGCCAATTTCAGTCGTAATCACAGAAAAACCTCCGAGAAATCCTGGAGTAACTATTTACAGAGGTGTGGTGGTGTTTCTCTCTCTCTCTCTCTCTCTCTCTCTCTCTCTCTCTCTCGGTGTGTGTTAGTGTTTGATGTGCACTGTAAATATGCTGTACACATTTATAGACGCTTCATACTTACATCCTACACACACACACACACACACACACAGAGAGAGAGAGAGTAAATGATATCTCATAAGATTCTCTAATAACATACATAAATATACATGCACACACACACCTTAAGCCCTCTGACGCCCACCACAACCATCGGCCTACTTAACTGTCTTTGATCTGACTGGGAAGTGGGAGACGGGAGAAGGAGAAGGAGGAGGAGGAGGAGGAGGAGGAGGAAGAGGAAGAGGAGAAGGAGAGGATGCAGGGAAGAGGAGAGGGATGGAAGGCAGAGGGGGAGGAAAGAGGAGCAGAGAGGGAGACAAAAGAGGAGATATCTCTATCGCTCTTTCTCTTGGGAGGTCGGAGGCCCCTGAGCATTTCTTCCTCCCTCTCTCTCTCTCTCTCTCTCTCTCACTCTCTCTCTCTCTCCTTCTCTCTCTCTCTCAACCTCTCAACCATTTAATTCTCCATTTTTTTCTCTGCATCCTCTCTTTCTCTCTCTCTCTCTCCCTCCTCCCCCTTTTCTCTTCATCGTCCTTTCACTCTCTCCCTCTCTCTCTCTCTCTCTCTCTCTCTCTCTCTCTCTCCCTCTCCCTCTCTCTCTCTGGGACGTCTTCAAAGTGGAGCCCTTTGGCCAATCAGCCAGCTGCAAAGATCTGCACCGCTGCTTTCCTCTCCTTTATGGATGTGTGTGTGTGTGCGTGTGTGTGTGTGTGTGTGTGTGTGAGTGTGTGTGTGCACGTTCACATGTGGGTGTGTTCAAGTGTGTGTATCCAAGTCGAACGTTTTGAAGAGTTGACCCCACACTAAGGCCCCCTCTTCCCAACACACACACACACACACACACACACACACACACACACACACACACACACACAGTGTTCAAGCTGAGCAGCATTCAAGAACCCCCTACAGTTGCCCTTGGGGGACGGAAGCTGTGTGCACTCAGTTATATGTGTGTGTGTGTGTGTGTGTGTGTGTGTGTGTTAAGAGCACATCCGTACATGGCAAGTCTTACAAGATCCCAGCTGTACCTTCCATGTTTCAGATCTGCTGTGATTTTTTTTTCGCGGCCTGTACGGCAGTCGTGTGCGAGGACACACATGAAAATGCAAAGTCCCACCAGCACTTTGACTCTTTAATAATTCAGTGTTTTAAGTGATTTTGTAGACGGATTCCAACATAAATATGGTGTGGAGTGGCCGCAGGAAAAAAAACACAACATGTTTTGAGTACGATTTGACCAATATCAGTTTACAGGTTATTGTTTTTTTAATCAGATCGGGTCCAGTCAGTGCGGTGTACCCCTGATATATGATGCAGTTTGATTGATTATTATAATAAGTATTATTATGGTGCTATTTATCCGCACTCCTGTTGTGCCAGTGGAGCTGCAGTGCATGATGAGTCTCATGCTTTTGTTTTATGTGAATTCACATTATAGTTATGAGATGCCATTTTTTTTGCACAATTTATGACCCGAGGTGAATAAAATGTGTGCTGATGTCCTGGAGGTGCATCCTGGTCACATGTTCAGCCTTTTTCCATACAAAAACAGTGGTGGAAAAAAGTTTTCGGACACCCTTAAAATTTTATACAATCTCAAATATTATCATGAAATATTTGTGGAAAAATCTTTTTTGTGTTTCAAAAGGTGTGGCTGCATTAGACAGATACAAACAAATACAAATTATATATTTTTTTGTTTATTGTTTACAAGAAAAACGAACAAAACTAAATTCTTGACAGTTTAATCTTTATCTTCCTGCGTTAGGTTCCTTGTTTTAGCCATTTTTGTGTCTGAAGAACTTTCAGATGTGCTTTATATAGACACCAAGCTTGGCAACAAAATTGTGTCTTTTAATAAAAAGAACGACCTTCATCACTGGTACCAAAATGACCCAATACTCAAAAATGTATCAATCAATTTGAAGTTTTTAATGGCTTTTTAGGATTTGTTGAGTATTTAGACTGTGACTGCACTAAAAGAAATTGCACTTGAAGACCTAAGAGTGATTCTTCAATATTTCACAAATGCATGGGGTGTCCGAAAACTTTTTTCCACCACTGTATGCTGCATTACCAGCGCCTCACGAGTGATTTATTTTCAAAAAAATCAACAAGACCAACTTGAAATGGCTGCTGCGCATGAACAATATCAATATAACTAAGAGATTTTTTTTTTTTACATGGATAGATCATCAGCTACGATACAAGTTTCACAAATCTCGCTGTGGTCCTTCTCACTTCATTTGCTGATGGAAATGCAAATGAGCGTGATGCGGTTCAGCTCGGCCAATGAGAAAACAGCAGCTCTCTCCTCCTCCCTGCTGCAGGTCGATTTGCTGCGACTTCGAAAAATGGCAAAAAATTAAAGTGTACATTCACATTT